>NC_056438.1:28111152-28411152 GCF_018296145.1 Oncorhynchus tshawytscha
TTGCCGAGAATAAATTCCATATTCCGAGGCATTCTCTGCTCGCTCAGGAAATATCAAGGAGAATAAATGTTGTCATTCGCTGATAAAAGGAATCGCAATTTCAAATAGATTTTTCTGTCCTTGAATGTAATTGAAAGTGGCCTTTTTGACAAAGGAAAAAAACAAGAGCAGAAAACAACATCAAACCTTACCGGGGGGGGACGACGACGACGACAACAACTTGACAAGGTGGTTGGGTGCAGACAGGAAATTGTATGGGTTGACATTTTGCCTCGCTGCTGGGTCTGGTTCAGGAGTGTCAGGTGTGGGGGGATTATTCGGTAGGAGCCCTCGAATGAACGAGTCAATCACTCGACATGCACCCCCCTCCCGTTGATCTCTGTCAGTTTTACACAACAGCAAACACTCACAAACAGAGTTCTCTCTACATCAGGGCTATCTGACACCGTTCCTGGAGAGCTACCGTCCTGTACGTTTTCACTCCAACCCTAATCAAGCGCACCTGATTCTGATAATTACCTGGTTGAGAAGCTGAAGCAGGTTAGTTACAACTGGGGTTATAATGAAAACCTACAGGGGGGCAGCTCTCCGGGAGCAGGGTTGGAGAGCCCTGCTCTAGCATCATAAGTGGGAGTAGAGAGGTAAGTTGGTATAAAAATGTGGAACTGCAAGACCGTGGGTAACGGCATGGGGTATGTTTGATGGTTCACCATCAGTGGTAAATACTGATGGTTGAAAAGTACTCAATCTTCATACTTGAGAAAAGGTAAAGATACCTTAATAGAAAATGACTCAAGTAAAGGTGAAAGTCACCCAGTAAAGTACTACTTGAGTAAAAGTCTAAATGTATTTGGCTTTAAATATATTTAAGTATCAAAATGGAATGTAATTGCAAAAATATACTTAAGTATCAAAGTAAAAGTATAAATAATTTCAAATTGCTGATATTAAGCAAACCAAATGGCACAATTTTCTTGTTTTTGTTAATTTACGGATAGGCAGGGGCTAAGCATTTGTGTTTAGTGAGTTCACCAGAACAGAGGCAATAGGGATGGTCAGGGATGTTCTCTTGATAAGTGTGTGAATTTGACTATTTTCCTGTCCTGCTAAGCATTCAAAATGTAATGAGAACTTTTGAGTGTCAAAGAAAAATGTATGATCTAAAAAATATACATAGTAAAGTACATGTACCCCCAAAAACGACTTAAGTAGTACTTTAAAGTATTTTTACTTAATAAGTACTTTACACCATTGTTCTCAACCTGTTGTGACAATACTGTGCATTCGGAAAGTGTTCAGACCTCTTGACTTTTTCCACATTTTGTTACGTTACAGCCTTATTCGAAAATGAATTAAATTGTATTTTTTCCTCATCAATCTACACACAATACACACATTACCTTTACTCAGTACTTTGTTGACGCACCATTGGCAGCAATTACAGCCTAGAGTCTTCTTGGGTATGACGCTACAAGCTTGGCACACCTGTATTTGGGGAGTTTCTCCCATTCTTCTATGCAGATCCTCTCAAGTTCTGTCAGGTCGGATGGGGAGCATCGCTGCACAGATATTTTCAGCTCTCTCCAGAGATGTTCGATCCGGTTTAAGTCCAGATTCGGGCTAGGCCAATCAAGGACATTCAGAGACGTATCCCCGAAGCCACTCCTACGTTGTCTTGGCTGTGTGCTTAGGGTCATTGTCCTGTTGGAAGGTGAACCTTCGCCCCAGTCTGAGGTCCTGAGCACTCTGGAGCAGGTTTTCATCAAGGATCTCTCTGTACATTGCTCCATTCATCTTTCCCTCAATTCTGACAGGTCTCCCAGTCCCTGCCTCTGAAAAACATCCCCACAGCATGATGCTGCCACCACCATACTTCACCGTAGGGATGGTTCCAGGTTTCCTCCAGATGCGACGTTTGGCATTTAGACCAAAGAGTTCAATCTTTCATCAGACCAGATAATCTTGTTTTTCATGGTCAGAGAGTCCTTTAGGTGCCTTTGACAAACACCAAGCGGGCTGTCATGTGCCTTTTACTGAGGAGTGGCTTCCATCTGGCCACTCTACCATAAAGGCCTGATTGGCGGAGTCCAGCAGAGATGGTTGTCTTTCTGGAAAGCACTCCCATCTCCACAGACGAACTTTGAAGCTCTGTCAGAGTGACCATCGGATTCGTGGTCACCTCCCTGACCAAGACCCTTCTCCCTCGATTGCTCAGTTTGGCTGGGCAGACATCTTTAGGAAGAGTCTTGATTGTTCAAAACTTCTTCCATATAAGAATGATGGAGACCACTGTGTTCTTGGGGACCTTCAATGCTGCAGACATTTTTTGGTACCCTTCCCCAGATTTGTGTCTCAAAACAATCCTGTCTCTGAGTTCTATGGACAGTTCCTTCGACCTCATGGCTTGGTTTTTGCTCTGACATGCACTGTCAACTGTAGGACCTTATATAGACAGGTGTGTGTCTTTCCAAATCATGTCCAATCAATTGAATTTACCACAGCTGAACTTCAATCAAGTTGTAGGAACATGTCAAGGATGATCAATGGAAACAGGATGCACCTGAGCTAAATTTTGAGTCTTGAGTCTCATAGCAAAGGATCTGAATACTTATGTACATGAGGTATTTCTGTTTATAAGTTTTAATACATTTGCAAACATTTCTAAAAACCTGTTTTTGCTTTGTCATTATGTGATATGTTGTTTACATCGATGAGGAAAACAATTCATTTAATCCATTTTAGAATAAGGCTGTAACATGAAAAAATGTGAAACAAAATGTGAAAAAAAGAGAAGGGGTCTGAATACTTTCCCAATGAGCTGGAAATGGGTACACACACATACAAATGCCTTTGCTTTGTGTGCATTCACTTGTCTCCTACATGCACATGAGTGACGACACACCATTACTTATGCAAGCAATGTACATGTACACAGGCGAAGTAAACACACATCATGTACCTGTTCAATAATTCACAAGGCTTTGTGATAAGTCTCCGGGTGAGGTCATGATGGTAGATGACGGGTGAGATGCTAGACTAACGTAACTCAATATAACATCCTGGCATTCTTAGGTCTGTTTCTGAAGTCTGCTGTCAGCAACTTAAAATCATAATGGGAGTATGGGTTAATCAACAAATAACATGAGATGCAACGATCCTCTTCTCTGCTCTGTCCCCTGATTAGCCTCCACAGATAAATAATAAGGTTTAAGATTGAATTGTATTTCATGTTTTAATACGAGTGCACTTGTTCGACTGCCAAGCATAGTAGGTCAATTATTATTTTTTTATTCAAAATGGAGTCTGAAAATCTTCAAAGAGCATGATTCAATCTTAACTGAGGCTTTAATCACCATCGTTATTAGGACCAAAAAACTGGGCAAGTTTTCTTCCAAATATTTTCTGATAGATATGCTTTGTTTGTTATAACATATTTGTGCTCATTTTTTTAATGGAAACGTTATATTTATATATAATAATAATAATATATAATAATAATAATAATAGATATATTTTTTTCATTATTCAATTGAAATGAATTTCGTAATCCTAGATCAACTCCATAATCCTGCCCTTGTGTGTCATAAATCAAGGCCCTCCTCGTTATTAGTGCAGCAGGGGGTTATCCTGTTCAATTAGGTATTAGAGACTAACGCAACTAGCGAAAGGCGTCTCTGCACGGTCTGAGCTGAGCGCGATACATGCTCCGTTCCAATCACCATCCCACCGCTACATGGCCAGCAGGCATAATATACTGCATCGCTTATCAAATGCCAAGATGTTACATTTAATTAAAGATATGGCCCTTTTTATTTGAATTGGCCTGGGCTAGAAGGCTTAAAGAGATCTCTGTGTGCCGGAGACAGATAAAGTCATTACACTGCCATCATCCTCAGCGCGCTAGGGGGGAGGGGTTGAGCGGCGACACTCCGTCTTAACTCCTCCTCCACATTTACTGGATTGGTTGAACAGTGCAGAAGAAAACCTGCCAACAGCAGTTTTTTTGTTTCCTCACCAGCACCAGAAAGGAAAAAAACGTGTATCCCGCCTGCAACGTTACACTGCTGTAGTCATCATCGTAGTCTGTGGACATCTGTGTGTGTTCTTTTTCTTCACCGTAGTCATTTACTCGTAAATGATTACATCATCTTAGCCAGAGCGACTTGCAGTAGTGAGTGGATACATGTTCTTTTCCGTACTGGTCTGGTCCCCAGTGGGAATGAAACCCACAACCCTGGCATGCAAGCGCCATGCTCTACCAACTATCCTACATTAACTTCACATTTCCACAAACTTTGTTGTTGTTTCCTTTCAAATGTTATTAAGAATATGCATACTCTTGCTTCAGGTCCTGAGCTACCGGCAGTTAGGTTTGGGTAGGTCATTTTAGCCAAACATTTTTTTTAAAGGGTTTGATCCTTAACTTCTTTGGGACTGGGGGGCAGTATTGAGTAGCTTGGATGAATAAGGTTCCCAGAGTAAACTGCCTGATACTCAGGCCCAGTTGCTAATATATGCAACTTTAATTATGGGATTTCTGTTGTTTTGA
The DNA here is from genome assembly GCF_018296145.1 of Oncorhynchus tshawytscha. NCBI lineage: Eukaryota > Metazoa > Chordata > Actinopteri > Salmoniformes > Salmonidae > Oncorhynchus > Oncorhynchus tshawytscha. The sequence goes on from NC_056438.1 coordinate 28,115,702, forward strand.
ATTTGGCGCCCTGCAATTTCACTGGCTGTTGGCGAGGTGGGACGCTACCGTCCCACACATCCCAGAGAGGTTTAAAGAGGTTTTAAGCAAGTCAGCCATATCAGCTATGTTTTTTAAAAGGCAGTAAACAAGGGTGAATGAACTATAGCAGTGGTAAGGTGTTGGGACTGCTGTTGGGAAAGCTTTATGTAGGCCCTAACAGTTTGTGGGCACCGTTTGTCACCGTTATAGTGCAATTAATGTATTGTTTAGTGCTTTGTTGTTGCTTTGCATCCCACGTTTTTTTGTTTGCCCCACCAAGACTTACATACTAAAATCGCCACTGCACATATGTAACAAGATTAGTAATACTTGGGTAATGGAAATAAAAATGTGCATATATTTAATAATCCCCTCAATGATGACTTATCTGAAGCAGCGATATGCTTGAGAAAGCATCCCATAATCCTGTAAACACTTTCTCTGTCCCTCATGCCTTCTTTCGTCTTCTCAATGTGGTTGCAGGCATATATTTTACATGGCTGTGCAAACACGCCTGCTGGTGATTTGATTGGTCTGGCCCGGTCCTGGGAGCTCGGCGATGGCCCCGCCCCCAAGTTCCCTGCAGACAAGACACCCCATGGGTCAAAGAACCTTGAAATTGAAAATGACGTGCCGCTTTCCAGGGAGACCGACTTTGTTTGGCCCCTTAACAGTCTCCGTACTATGTATTAATAGCTTTTTTCCCCCCCTCCGTTCTTTCTCTCTCACGGTGCGAACATTTGTATAATTTAATTTGTAAAGCCTGGCTAGATAATCTTTTTTTTCTCCCTCTCTCTTCTTTCTCCCTCTCCTGAGCGCATCACATTTTCTGTCGCATCCGCTTTTAATAAGAAAAAGGCAACTGTTTGAAGGCGGCAACTAACTTTGATTCCAAAACCTAAACTCTCTGTGTGACATCCATCAACACCGATATCGGCATGAGAGGAAGTTCCTCCCAACCCCTTTGGTGAAGTGCTATTAATTATTAGTGGCCACTTGGCACCATTCAATAACTAAGTGGTTGCTCCTTCCTCTCATCGAAGGCATTTTGCTCAACCATAAAAGCATTTGCCTCTTCAGCTATTCATCATGAAATGTCCCCTATTCTCATCTAGACTACATCCCCCACAATTCTCACACACACACACCACCTACTGGTTGGCTGATACACCTTCACATCTTGTCGGTGTAAGCTTCCCCTTTTATCAAGGCTGTATTGAGAATGAGAGGCGGTTAAATCCCCTCCCCATCTCGGTGGATCTGGGGGTCAGATGGATACAGTTTATCAACCCCTCCAGACCCTCAGAGAGTGTACTACACACACACACACACACACACACACACACACACACACACACACAGGAGCACAGCATGACATGGTTCGACTTAAGTCTATAGGCTATATCAGAACAGAGTAAGGCTTTGAGGACCGCTGGGTTAGATTTTTTCAACCAGGAACATTGTTATACCTGCCACTTTCCAATTACAGTTCAAAGACAATCTAGGGGGATGCATTTCCTGGAGAGTAAGTGAGCGGCTGCCTGTAGAGACAGGTAGGAAGCCTGGTTGTTCAAACACTGGAACACACTGCTACCTGGATAGATTGGGTTCTCTCTGGAGCAAGGCATACTATTTACTGGCCTAACGCAGTTCCTTTGGACCCCCTCAAGATGGGAGCTTGCCCCCTCCCCCATCTTCCCTAAAAAAAATGTGTCAGCCAGACAGCCACTCATAAACTGATTGCTGTCCATGGTGCTGAAGTTGCGAAAAATCTGCACCTGTATACCTGATGAATCGATTTTAGGATTTCGGTGGAGCAAGGGCATGTATTTACCTAATGGATAAAAGTTTATTGGTAGGCCTATTTTGTCGTAATTTTCTCATGTTAATAAGCCTAACATTTCACAAAGCTATACATGTTGTCACAATACTGGCATTTTTAAACTGCTGGCTGGTGGCAATAATGTAATTTATTGTTCAGTAATTAAAGTTGTAAATTCAAACAGTGCAGATTGTAAAATATATTTTCGATGCAACAGCATACATCTACCAATAGATGTTTTATAATATACAACTGTCCTGTAGAGGCTATATGAACCTGCGTGACATGAGACACCGTCGTGTTCTCTCTCAGCTTGGATAGAAAGTTGTTGTGCGTAAAACCAGTCTATTAATGCCAAATAATACTACAGTCAGTCCACCCTCAAAACACTAGCTTACTAGATATTGTTTCATTATGCAGTGTACTATCAATAGCTACACAGTATACCGTATTTATCTGATATTAATAAAGGTTTTATAACAATTACACATAAAATGGCCAAACAATGGGGGAAAAAGTAGGTGGCTTGAGGTTAAATTCAGCTACTATTTATTGTTAAACTCAGCAGGTTTAAATAGTCTACACAATTTTGCTGCACGATTCAAAGTAAATTAAATTACATTTAAATTAAATCCAACTTGAGAGGCTCCCCTGTGGTCCACAAGTCCTACTTTTTTGTGTGCAAATGTTTTCACACGGCCAGTTTGTCCAGGTTGCGGACCCGACTGTCATGTTTTCACCACGGCCAGTTTGTCCAGGTTGCGGACCCGACTGTCATGTTTTCACCACGGCCAGTTTGTCCAGGTTGCGGGCCCGACTGTCATGTTTTCACCACGGACAGTTTGTCCAGGTTGCGGGCCCGACTGTCATGTTTTCACCACGGCCAGTTTGTCCAGGTTGCGGGTCCAACTGTCATGTTTTCACCACGGCCAGTTTGTCCAGGTTGCGGGCCCGACTGTTTTCTATGCTGAGTATTGCCAACCCAGTCAGTCTTTCCTGAGACAATGTGCATTATAGGCCCATGTCCATTGCGCTGCACACAATTTAAACATAGTCTTGAATGATGCATGCCAAGATATACCAGAGATAAGGGACCGTTGATATTTGCAACCACTAAACTTAAACGCCGGATCACCAGTATGAACGAGATCGCAAACCGCTTATTTTGTTGTCTGCCCTCATGAAATGTTATCCGCAAAATATGATCATCTGTTTCAATCTGCTAATGTATTGGCTGTAGTGTATCCACGCCACCTGTCCCCAGAGCTTCCCATACAGTTAATCTCTTTCCGTGTTGAGGACGGCAATTAAGGAGAATGAGGCTCAAATAAAGATGTTACAGAACTACCGTATTTAAAGTGCAACTCTGTTCTGCCCAGTTTCCCTGATGTTGCTGCGGCAATCAAGCTGTTTTTACCATCATGTAACTGCTGCTTTTGCGGAGAGATTGTTTTCTAAACTAAAAGAAAAATATGTTTTATGTGTGGATTAATTGTCGGAGTAGAGGACCTTGTGCATTTCAGGTAAAATATAAACTCAATGTTTGTATCGCAGGACAAATTAGCTAGCAACAGCAAGCTAGCTAAATAGGACAAATTAGCTAGCAACAGCAAGCTAGCTAAATAGGACAAATTAGCTAGCAAGTGCAAGCTAGCTAGCTACATTTCCATAAATGTTGAATGATTTTCGACCTGTCCCCAAATTAATGTAATTGGTTCAGAGTTTGTTTTGATATTTTAACCTGCGTGTGTCGCGATAGAGTTTGGTGTGTGGGGAACAAATACATTTATGCACGATGGCACACACGCGCAGCCGGTTTGGGTTCCGTGCTAGGCTCTTGGTCTGTTATGTGCTTTTGAACACCCGAGTAAGCTCCACTCATTGCACTGGCACGGTCGTAGCCTTGACCACGGCATTTGTTCACCGACATCCCCTTATACGTTCAATCAGTTAAACGTTTTCTTTTTCAAGGTTTGAGGTACTTTTTCAGTCACATTCCTGAAGCCCAAGAAACAAACACTTAGCTTCCTAGTACATACGCATGGAAATGAAAAAGGTTGACATTAATGTATTTTTGGAAGCTTACTGTCAAAATGATATATTACATTTGAAGAAAATAGACATTCATGACAGGTTCATGGGCCTCCAGTTCTCGTGGGCCACCCTGCCTTGCTGTGTGTCTGGTAAGCCAGTGATACAATCGGCCTATGTGTTGAGTTTTAGATTGGTTAACCTTAGATAACCTCTCACTAAGGCCTGGTGGTAGGAAACACACAGCTCCCTTGGAATGGGTTCTATTTGGAGTATATGATGGCTAACCTTAGCAAACCTCTCACTAAGGCCTTAGCTGTCACTCACACATGGCGCAGCAGAGCCTACCACTCCCCCCAGGGGTAGGGTAAAATGTGTCTGTATATCCTCCTATGACCAGACAACTGACGCTGCTACGGTATACTGGTTCAACTTAGGAACAAATGGAGTCCCATGATACATGTGTTCAATTTTAAATGTCCTGTGAGGTAGCCTTATAAAACATGTTTCTCTTATGCAATGTCTTAGCAAACTAACTTTGTGAACCCGAACAGGACACAGGGGGAGCGAGTGGAAGGGGGAGAGAGGGAGTGCTGGAGAGATTCCCAGCATTCTCCTCCCACAGTGTTGGCACGGCGGCAACAGTTTGACGACCAATTAACAATGAATGAGAGGCAGGTGGAGACCCTTCGGCCTGGCAAACACTGCTCACATCTCCCTCTCTTCTTCTCTCTCTCTCTCTCTCTCCGCGTCTCATCCTCCCTCAATGGCCATCCACTCATCAGGAGAATGTCTCTCTGGGCCTCTCTCCTCTACAGGCCTGTAACAGCCAGATGGCACTCAGACACAGCGTGACATCACTGTCTCACATTCTGCCACTCCTAAGCCCATAAACCCATCAGAGATGAACTTCAGTGGACAGAGTGTCACTGGCGAGAAGGTGCTAGGGCAAGCATGACCCCCTCCAGTGAAGTGGGGGGGGGGGTGCCAGGGTGCCCGATTTCCCTTGTTTTACAAGCCTGTGCTGGCTAAAGAGTTCTACACGAGCACTACACACGGTCTGTGTGAGAAGGATGGTGAGACAGAGATGGAGGAGTGTGGATGAGAAGGACGCACAACAAACCCAGTACCCACATACATGCAGTATGATGCCCTTAGCGTTTGCTGGACAGGGGCGGAATGTGTTCTTCCATATTCATTTCTGGAAACAGTTTATCGTTTTAGGAACCAAACCGAGAATTACGGAACGAAACGAGGATGGATATACGAAACACTTTGCAGCAGAATAAATGTAATGAATGCACCCCGGGCCACAGGGGTAAGCTCTGTTGGAAGGAGCGCTAGCAGAGGCAAGCAACAGGCCAGCCATTTAACTAACTCAATCCTGGTGCTTCTTTGCAGACAACGCACAGGCGATAATTCAACATGCGTACATACGCAAAAACACAGACTTAGACTTGGCAGTTTTTGGTTGGGTGTTGAGCGGCGGTTGAAAAACCTGTGCGCTTTTTCAGAGACAAAAGGCCCGGGCCTACCTCGGCACATGAACACATTATCTTACATCACCGCAACGCCCGCTGTGAATGCGGAGTCACTGGAATACCATACAATCAACTGAAAACGTATCATATCGCTCCTTTTTACCCACCCTTTGTTTTGACATTACATTTATCCAAGCCCCTGTGGTTTTAGTTCTTGAGTAGCAGTGTTTCTGTGGCCAATAGAAGAGCTCCACAGTGCCGTATCCCTCTACGATGATTCCCCTGTCTCTAGGCCCTGGCTGTTCACTGGCTGCTACACACTCCATCTTGCTTTACACTAATGGCCGTCATCTAAGCTACCATTCTCCCACGTCTGTATTTTCCACCCCATTTCCCCCACCTTGCCACTCACCCTCGGCTGATTTGACACAATGTTCCCTCTACCTTTTCCCCTCTGAATCATTCATCAGTGTGTACACACAGCCAGGATGTATTGTGGCATACAAACTCACTGCCAATGTCTACTGGCTTATAGTAAAACTGATATTCAGCTGTACCGTAACACAAGCAAATGTTTTCGGGTGGTTGCTTGGAGGAGAGACTAAATACCCACTCCGTGTAATTTCTCATGATAGAGAACTCACGCTGCAAGAGTACAATGGTATTCTAATATTATGCAAATGTGATTTAGTAATATGTATTTAACGCAATATGTATTCATTATGTAAATAAGTACAGTATTACTCCTGGGACTGTCCAAGGTTCCAGTTCCCGGGGGGTTGCACAGCGTTGGCAGAACTCCACTCTAATGAAAAATTCAGTTTTGGGGCAGAAGCCTCTCCTCCATTAGTATTCTGGAAGTATTTGTGTGTGTGACATCAATCAATCTATTTCACAGGAGCCTGCAGTTTCTCATCAGCTGATATCAATCAAGATCAGGTTAACGGCCGTTCAGCATTAATCCGAGGATGAGAAAGCTACTCGGGAAAATGAATGGGGGGGATCTGTGTTCCTGCAACGGTCAGGTATGGAATGCGTACATACAGGGATAAATACAATGATATAATCATTTATGGTCCCACACAAACATGTATTTTATGCTAGCTGTTTTTTTTTAACGAATACAAAATAATTACAAAAGGCAACTTTGTCCCTCTCGAGTGTGCAAATACATACAGAATTATAAACACATTATAAACAGGCGCTGGGTTGCATGCATGTACACATTCCTCGACACAAGGTCGCATACTGCAGTGTACACCCACTCACACACACAGCCCGTGAGCTAACACAAGCAGACAGTGCTAGCCCGAACACACACGCACACACGTATAGACACCCACACAGTGCCCTGCCGGCATCAGTGGTGGAGTGGCCGGTGCTCCTCATCTCCCCTTCCCTAAACCTCTGGGGACGGCTATTATAGTCCCACTCCACTATAATTATCCTCCATCTCCATTGCCCCTGGTAGTGGAGGACCTTCTCACAACACAACCAAGGCTGTGATTCACTTCCTCAGCCAGCTAACCATAAGTATGAGGGGACATGACATAAGCTCATTATATCTCAATGAGATGGCAGACCAGACCACATCTTATTGCATGTGTGAGGAACTAGCAACAAGCTCACTGGCATGGCATAGATGTGACTGCATTGTTCTCATTGCTTATTGTGTTCCATGACGTAAAATCGATGCCCCGCTATTTTCTCTGCTCCATCAGCGCCTGTTGTGCCCACCTGACCCACTTGCATTACAAACTCTGTTTGTGACGGGCCCTGCGTGTGTGTTCTGCTTAACGCTCTGGCAGAAACCGCAGATGCCTCCCTGCTACTCCACAGTATTGTGTTCAAGGCAGGTCAGGGTAAGCACGGTGCGATGCTTTTCTAATCATTATTTGAACACATGGCTCACTGATGAATCTGAAGGGCCAATAGGGGTGATCTCTATTGTATTTATTCATGGGTTGGATGTCTAGACCAGTGATGAAGGAAGAGACTGACTGTCAGGGCCCGCAGTTAGTCTACACCCGTATCCGACATTCTAGACACGCGTAGCCTCATTTAAAAGTTACGCAGAAGGTGGTAAAAAGGACTGAAAGTAGATGTTGTCGCAGGAAACTGGACATTTCACAGTTCACAACATAGCGCTATTTCCAGTTACAAGAGTAACCACCCTATCTACAGTCTCCATTCCCTGTTCTGTGGCAGCCGTACTATCCTGTTTCATGATTGGCCTGGTTAATTAGCCAGCCGGTTAAAACCAGGAGACGAGACAGGAGAGATGCTCTGTAAAAGCCCAGTGAATGTACAGTTGAAGTCGGAGGTTTACATACACCTTAGCCAAATACATTTCAACTCAGTTTTTCACAATTCCTGACATTTAATCCTAGTAAACATTCCCTGCCTTAGGTCAGTTAGGATCACCACTTTATTTTAAGAATGTGACATGTCAGAATAATAGTAGAGAGAATTATTTTTTTCAGCTTTAATTTCTTTCATCCCATTCCCAGTGAGTCAGAAGCTTACATACACTCAATTAGTATTTGGTAGCATTGCCTTTAAATTGGGTCAAACGTTTCAGGTAGCCTTCCACAAGCTTCCCACAATAAGTTCGGTGAATTTTGGCCCATTCCTCCTGACAGAGCTGTTGTAACTGAGTCAGGTTTGTAGGCCTCCTTGCTCGCACACGTTTTTTCAGTTCTGCCCACAAATTTACTATGGGATTGAGGTCAGGGCTTTGTGATGGCCACTCCAATACCTTGACTTTGTTGTCCTTACGCCATTTTGCCACAACTTTGGAAGTATGCTTGGGGTCATTGTCCATTTGGAAGACCCAAGCTTTAACTTCCTGACTGATGTCTTGAGATGTTGCTTCAATATGTCCACATATTTTACCTCCCTCATGATGTCATCTATTTTGTGAAGTGCACCAGTTCCTCCTGCAGCAAAGCACCCCCACAACATGATGCTGCCACTCCCGTGCTTCACGGTTGGGATGGTGTTCTTCGGCTTGCAAGCATCCCCCTTTTTCCTCCAAACATAACAATGGTCATTATGGCCAAACAGTTCTATACTTTGTCCAGAGGACATTTCTCCAAAACGTACCATCTTTGTCCCCATGTGCAGTTGCAAACCGTAGTCTGGATTTTTTTATGGCGGTTTTGGAGCAGTGGCTTCTTCCTTGCTGAGCGGCCTTTCAGGTTATGTCGATATAGGACTCGTTTTACTTTGGATATAGATACTTGTGTACCTGTTTCCTCCAGCATCTTCACAAGGTCCTTTTCTGTTGTTCTGTGATTGATTTGAACTTTTTCGCGCCAAAGTACGTTCATCTCTAGGAGACAGAACGCGTCTCCTTCCTGAGCGGTATGACGGCTGCGTGGTCCCATGGTGTTTATACTTCAGGCGTTAGGAATTTGCACCGAAGGATGAACCAGACATGTGGAGGTCTACAATTTTTTACTGAGGTCTTGGCTGATTTCTTTTGATTGTCCCATGATGTCACGCAAAGAGGCACTGAGTTTTAAGGTAGGCCTTGAAATACATCTACAGGTACACTTCCAATTGACTCAAATGATGTCAATTAGCCTATTAGAAGCTTCTAAAGACATAATTTTCTGGAATTTTCCAAGCTGTTTAAAGGCGCAGTCAACTTAGTGTATGTAAACTTCTGACCCACTGGAATTGTGATTAAGTCAAATAATCTGTCTGTAAACAATTGTTGGAAAAATGACTTGTGTCATGCACAAAGTAGATGTCCTAACCGACTTGCCAAAACTATAGTTTGTTAACGAGAAATTTGTGGAGTGGTTGAAAAACGAGTTTTAATGAAGTGTATGTAAACTTCCGACTTCAACTGCAGACCTCAGGGTTCAGAAGGCCTGGGGGGAAATGATATTGTGTGGGAGTAGAGGGAAGAGTGAACACGCGTTTACACCCTGTTTACACAACGGCCGGCGGGTTTTATGGGTAGTGGAGGAGTGGGGGTTACTGGGAAGGTTGAGTGTGGTGGTGGTGGTGGGGGGCATGTGATCAGGGACTAGCCAATTACAGGAAGGGCAAATGGAGTGAAGCATCCTAGAGAAAAACATCTTGTTCATACTTCGTAAAGGAAGGAACAACCAAAGTTTAATTAAAACGCGGGGTGTCCTTCAGTGCTGGAACGCTACCCGGCGGAACAAATCACCTTAATGTCCTATCAGCCTGGGTCAGAAGTTATCTGAAGCATAGGGGTGTGCTGATTAAACAGAGCTGGGTGGAAGTTATCACTTCGTTTTCTCTTCATCACCACACATCTCTCTGTCTTTTTACCTGGCACTCCCTTCCTTTACGTCAGGGAGGGTGTCAGACGACACTGAGATGACGACGGGCAGATTTGCAATGATAAGCAGGCGATGAATCTCTGTCCTTTCGCCTTTCACGCTTCATATTTCACACCTTTGAACGTCTCAGGGAATGCTCCCCGCTCAACCACCCATTACACCCCTTAATCACCTCAATCCTCTCTCCCTCCATCTCTCTCTCATGGAGAGGAACTTTTTCCTGGCTTGGCCCAGACAACCGTTTGCTTGAAATTCATCACTCCTACACTTGGTCCTTTTCTTGCTAAATTAGACTGTGCCTCTGAGCCATGGGGAATTTGAAAGATCGAGACAGTCTGATTCCGGTGACAGATTTGGGACTGCTTCTCCTGAACCTGAAGATAAGGGTCATTCCGGGGTTGCTGACCTATGAAGATGGGTTCACATTTAACGGCAGATTCCTCACACCTGAGAGATGAGCCAGTATTTCCATGGTAGGGCTGGGCAATTTGGCCAAAATATCATATCACTGTATTTTTTTCAATTGGACAGTATGCTGGTACTTTATGTTTTTGAATAACAAAAGTTCTACATTTTCTTGATGAGAAGTGCGTGACATATACATTCTAAGTGATTTCAATGGGTCTTTCTCCATTCTGATTGTTTTATACTGTTCAATTCAAATTCAACCCAAAATATCTTTCAGCATTTACATCAATTTCTACATTATCTGCACTCATTTGAGACAACTTCCACACTGCCACGTAGGGCTGCACAACACGGGCAAACAATCTAGGCCTTATTTTTATCCAAATGTTGCAATTGCGATTTGACTTGTGATTTTGAGCAAAACACTTAGGTAAACTGCGGGAATCATGGAAATAGAATGATTATTCTAATTCTATAGCTAGAACATAATAGTGGGCACTTTGAATACAGTGTTGTTTGACATGACAACAAATGAAAATTCCAGGGAGGAGTTATTGTGACAGGGTTGGAACCAAAGTTTGGGGGAGTGGGGCTAGTGGGGGGCAAACTGCACGGCCCCAAACTGGTCTGTGCATCAATAACAGTATATCTTAGAATAAGGTGTACCGCCCAGCCTTATTCCATGGCTCATCCAATACTCACTGTTATAGTTATTTTCCGTCCAAGATGCACTGAAGGGTTATATGTTTTTTCAGCCAAGCCCCAAGTGCTCTGCTAAGATGGCCTTGGGAGCATCTTATTTATGACTAAAACTGATTTTAACATCACACTCCCTCAATGGACTGGGTATTAGCCTAGATTAAGTCCTGCAGAAAAGAGGCCCCCTCATTCGCCAGCTGTCTCCCCAGCACTCCGCCGCTGCCATCCTTCTCGCCAGTCTGGTATTACTGCTAATATAAGCCCAAAAAATGTGTTCGGAGATGGATACCATTTCCCTTAATATCCGGATCCGAGACCCCGACACAAGATCCTGTAAGACAGACGAGTGTTTTAAAATGATGCTACCTGCTGAGACGCCATTTTATTTCTGTCTCAATAACCTGTTTCTTTCTTTTTTTATGTTTCCACACTATTTGTTGTTCCTACGTTACTCTGAGTCGAGCCGACCCCTTCAGCAGTGACTACTGTACTGACCCATTGTCAACAAAGGAGGAGTTGTAAGCACACACACACACACACAAAGCGCACACACACAAAGCGCACACAAACAAAGCGCACACACACAAAGCGCACACACACAAGGCGCACACAGTCACACACAGAGAAATGGAAATCCGCTCTTGCTTTGCAATGCCACTGTTCGTCCTTCACACTCCAATTTCCGATTACAATAGGTTCGCCTTTTCATTTTCTCAGTTTTCTCTAACAATTCGAAGTGTCCTTCACACCAACAACCCCCGGTTCCCCTCTTCCCCATCCAAAGTATTACAACCGATCTCTGCAAGACAAATGGCTACTGCATTCCACTGGTCTGAGTTCTGAGGTTTAGGCCCAATCTGTATTCTCATTCCTGTGTCATGTATTGTCTAAGCTGATCAAAAGGGGACCATCGTGCTCTCCCAGAAGCTTGGCTGGTGAGTAAAACCTGTATATTCAGACAAAAATAAGGTGTAATGGGTCCGCACTGAAAAATATGTCGCGTAAAGCTTACTTATATTATTATATATACTTTTTTTTTTGACTGCATCAGGGATAGGGTACACATACAAGACCGTTAAAAGGTTTGGGGTCACTTAGAAATGTCCTTATTTTTTAAGAATAGCACATTTTTTTGTCATTAAAATAACGTCAAATTGATCAGAAATACAGTGTAGACATGGTTAATGTTGTAAATGACTATTGTAGCTGGAATAGCAGATTTATTTTCTTGGAATATCTACATAGACAACCATCACTCCTGTGTTCCAATGGCACGTTGTGTTAGCTAATCCCAGTTTATCATTTTAAAAGTCTAATTGATCTTTAGAAAACACTTTTGAAATTATGTTAGCACAGCTGAAAACTGTTGTTTTGATTAAAGAAGCAATAAAACTGGCCTTCTTTAGACTAGCCGAGTATCTGGAGCATCAGCATTTGTGGGTTCGATAACAGGCTCAAAAGGGCCAGAAACAAAGGCATTTCTTCTGAAACTCGTCAGTCTATTCTTGTTCTGAGAAATATTGCGAGAAATTGCCAAGAAACTGAAGATCTCGTACAACGCTGTGTACTACTCCCGTCACAGAACAGCACAAACTGGCTCTAACCAGAATAGAAAGAGGAGTGGGAGGCCCCGGTGCACAACTGAGCAAGAGGACAAGTATATTAGAGTGTCTAGTTTCAGAAACAGACGCCTCACAAGTCCACAACTGGCAGCTTCATTAAATAGTACCCTCAAAACACCCGTCTCAACAACAACAGTGAAGATGCAACACCGGTATGCTGGCCTTCTATGCAGAGTTGCAAAGAAAAAGCCATATCTCAGACTGGCCAATAAAAGAAAAGATTACGATGGGCAAAATAACACAGACACTGGACAGGGTCTGCGTACTTACGTAAATAACATTTCTAAAAACCTGTTGTTCCATATAGTCATTATGGGGCACTGTGTGTTGATTGATGAGGGGAATTTTTTTTAAATCAATTTTAGAATAAGACTAACGTAACAAACCGGGAAAAAGTCAAGTGGTCTGATTACGTTATCATTCATTAAATCATCATTTTTAACTCCTGGAAACATTGTGTTCACGTTGTAAATGTGGACTTTCACCTTGTTTCTTTAGTTGGATGTCAATATAATTTTCTACCAGTCTACAAAATGTACTAACTGATGGGTTATTTACAAATGGAATTAAGAAGATTGAGTAATTAGGGAGAGCTTCAGTTCTAGAGCTAAAGAAACTTTAAAATTTGATAAAACATGAAAAGGTTCAATTTGAACTATCTGTTAAAAACAACATTCTCTCGGGGGGCATTGGTGCTTTGAGCATCTTCGTTTACCTCCTTCCGTGGACCTCTCGTACCTCTCCTCATGCGTCTTTGTGCTCCCTGTAGTCGACTGGGTTGCTCTTGAACCATCTACGCTGTTCTCAGAACAGTTTTAAATATTAGGTCTGACTCAGAGGCCCAGGGCTACCAGCCTGACCAATATCAACCCCATCTAAGAGCGTTCTCTCATCATCTCTAGCCTGCTGTTTTTTTTTAATCAGTGTTGTGTTACCCCGCTGTGTGAATGGGAGGAGGAGCATTAGGAGAGGGGCTCTGAGGGAAAGTTAAAGGGTTGTTTTGGGAGAACGCTGCCTATCAATAAAGATGACATCACACCAAAAAACTACAGCAGCAAAGGGCTGTTTAGAAACATCTCTGATATAACCTTGTATATTTGCATTTGGCTTTGCAGAGGAACCCCATACTACAACGACGGTCCTGGGAGAAACAACATCACCAAACTACAGAGGCTAGTAAAGAAAAGAGAGTTGGCAGACGTAACCAACCATGACATCTGGGGGATGATGCAGGAGCAATGCCAGATAAAGGAGGAGTGGAAGAAGGAAGAAACGGAGGATGAAAAACAAGAGGAGAAAGAGAAAAAAAGGGGGTATATGTCCCTGTCAAACCTTTCCCTTTGCATGGCATTGTCATAACTCTCCTGTGACGAGCTGAAGGATCAGGTTACAGTGAGTCCGCTCTACAGCGTGCTCTCTCTCGTAGAGGGGGAGAGCGGGAAGTCGGCTGTTTTATGGCGGTCATGAAGTATGCTGACTCTATGCTCTGTAGTGTTCAAAATTGGAATGTAAACTCTGGAACACAGCGAGACCCTTGGACATCAAAAGTTTGAATAATTAAACAATATTCACATTTTTGAGAATGTGGGAGTGGTCCGTGGACACTTAAGGGACAGCCGTGACAAGTGTGTTTCATTTGGTGATATCATGAAGGACAGGAAGCACTCATTACTGTGTCTTGGGTTGTGTACACTTCTTAATCATGGGGTATACGTACATCTAAATATTGTGAAACGTATGTGATTAAACATGAAACTATTTGTGAAAAGATGTAATGTGATGTTAACTTCTTAAGAAATAGGGGGCTGCATTTTCACTTTTGGATAAATAGCGTGCCCAATTTCAACTTCCTGCTACTCATGCCTAGAATATAAGATATGCATATTATTAGTAGATTTGGATGGAAAACATTCTGAAGTGTCTAAAACTGTTTGAATCATGTCTGTGATCAGGCAAAACCCTGAGGACTAACCGTTCAGAATGTTCTTTTTTTGAGGTCTCTGTCTGTTCAGTGACTTCTCATTGGGAAACGATATTTCTTAGGTACTTGGTTTCAGTTCCTACCGCTTCCACTGGATGTCACCAGTCTTTGGAATTTGGTTGAGGTTATTCCTTTGTGCAATGAAGGAGTACGGCCATCTAGGAACTGGGTAACACTGTTGAGAGTTGCGCAAGACTTGAAAAGTAGTGTTGGTTTGTTGTCTTCCTGTATTGAACACAGATAGACCAGTCTTCAATTTGATCGATTATTAACGTTTAAAAATACCTAAAGTTGTATTACAAAAGTAGTTTGAAATGCAAAGTTTACAGGCAACTTTTGAGATATTTTGTTGTGACGTTGCGCAAATTGGAAGCTGTTTTTTTCTGGATCAAACGCGCCAAATAAATGGACATTTTGGATATATATGGACAGAATAAATCAAACAAAAGGACCAATTGTGATGTTTATGGGACATATTGGAGTGCCAACAAAAGAAGCTCGTCAAAGGTAAGGCATGTTTTATATTTTATTTCTGCGTTTTGTGTAGCGTCTGCAGGGTTGAAATATGCTACTCTTTGTTTACTGTTGTGCTATCATCAGATAATAGCTTCTTATGCTTTCGCAGAAAAGCCTTTTTAAAATCTGACATTTTGGCTGGATTCACAATGAGTGTAGCTTTAATTTAGTATCTTACATGTGTGATTTAATGAAAGTTTGATTTTTATATCATTTTATTTGAATTTGCCGCACTGCATTTTCCCTGGATTTTGGCCAAGTGGGACGCAAGCGTCCCCTATCCTAAAGAGGTTATTAACCTTCTAAATGAGAAAATCTGGGTTCATACGAAGTTAACCGAGTCCGTGGCCACGCCCCCGTGAGCACAGACATTACTTTGGCGTCATGGACCGCCCCTTTTCTCATTGAATATAAAACCCACTCCTGACGAAATGTACATTTTGACCAGAAAATATGGAGTTGTCACTACATGTTGGAAGGGTTAAGAAATCTACACACTGAACACAAACAACGTCACTCTATAGGCCCAGGAGACCAGACTCCGTGTAGTGTTGGCTACATGGCTGGAAATGGTTAAACTCTGAGACTATCGATCACTACAGAATAAGAGCAAATCCTAGATATAGAATTACTAGTCTGCAACTGGAAAGTACGTAAATCAAGTACGAGAATACCAACAACCGTTGGTATTCCAACAAGCATCTATTCTATGCAACGATAATCTGTACACCTGACGTATCCATTACAACAGACACTATCCAGAGCCGCTGAGAAAGCTACAACCACGAAAGACATTGTGAATTCTGGGGAAGTTAACCAGAGACTCTCTGTTGGACTGACTCTCCAGCAGACAGACCGGCGATTCCAACAGAGAAGACAACAACGAAATACAGGCGTGTATATATATACATTGCAATTATTTTCGAATGAGCGGCCGTTGATGTGCAAAGGATTAGCATTTCAATGACTATAATTATCAACTTTGGGTAGTGAATCCATTTAGTCTTTCCCGTTTTCCTTTATCTGTCCCCACCCCTTTCCATTGTCTACCAAGCCGTCATACCTGTTTATCCCACTAGGGACTTATCAGTGCATTGCGTTTGTAACCAATAGCTATATTGTTTGTTTTATGTATTTCTGTGATTTGTTTAGTTAGTTAGTAAACTAATAATTAAGCCAATTTTTATATCGCTGATTCATTATGGAGGCTAAGGTTCGTGCAGATATCCAAGGGTTCGTGCAGATATCTAAGGGTTTGTGACATTCAGTAATGAGAACTGATGAGGCAATAATGATACATTAATAGAAGACTAATCAATAAGATATGAAAATATCTGAAGAGTCTATTCGGGAAATAGAGACTATAAACATTTTCCCGTGGTGCCCTGACTTCCTAGTTAATTAAAGTTTACATAATTAGTTTAACCAGGTAACAATAATTACACAGAGAATTTAATTGATTAAATAATAGTCTTCACATTTAATGACAGTCACAGACATGACAGCACCAAACTTCTATCCTCCACCGGCTGAGTGAGCCAGTGAGCGGGCACCTGTTGCCGAGTGTGAAGTCACACAGCCTGAGTTGCACGCTTACATGGGGAGGATGAGAGTTCAACCCCGAGAGTGGCGTCCATTATAGGTCCTAACCATCACCATCACTATCCAGAACTGTGGATTACACACGGACTGGCCTCAGTGCTTAGAGCAAGATTGCGTTCCTTCATCATGTGAGAGATCAGTGGTTGATTGGATGGGCTTGAGTGGTGGTGAGCTTAGTGCAGGTATAACTGAAGGGGAGGATGTGGTGGAGGTTGGGGAGGTGGCCCTGCTTGACTTGTCGGTGGCGCATACCCTCCAACCCAATGCTTGCTCCTGTGGCCTTATGGCTGTGTGTGCACGACCGGGGCTGGAAATCCATTACCTTTCCAATTAACCACAGCCAAGTGGCCCCTGCTCCACGGCAGACAGCCACAACCACTTCTGACAGGCCGGCCTGATTTAACATCTAACGGAAGGAACAGGGGAGCACAATCTAAGGGGCGGTGTGTCAGACATGCTTATGTGTGAGGATGTCTGTGAGGGTTGGGGAGGAGGGGAGGAGGGGAGGGGAGTCATTAAGGAAATAAAAGTGTGTCTCTCTACAATCATCACCATCGCTTATCTCGCCCGGGCCAGGTAGCGGTACGGGTGGGGGGGCATGAGTGGAGGGGGGGTAATCATTCGCTAGCGTTTTCTGATCCGTCTCTGTTATACACGTCCTGATGTACTCCCCCTCACCTCACCTCCACTCCCTCTCCCCCCTCCCACGTTAACCCCGGAGCTTCCTGCCGCCGCATCCATAACAGTGCCCCTACTCCCGGCGCTCCATCAACCCCGGGTGTGACAGCCGGTTGAAGGATGGCGGGCTGCTTGTCATATCATATCGGCAGCGGAGCCTTCATTTGTAAGTGTGATAGATCTCTCTGCTCTGCCCCTCTCCTCGTGTGCCTTTATCACTAATCAGGTTCTAAAGCCAACTGTTGCCTGCTGATTTGAAGGCACTCCTGCAGTAAGTGTTCACACTTCACTGAGGAAAGATAGTGATTGCTTTGGCAGAGGTGCTCTCCCTCTATCTCCCTCTCTCTCCATGTGGGGCTGCTGCCAGGGTGTGTTCCTACAGCAGATTTTACTACAGAGGTGGTAGAAGACAAAATGGTGGATGTGTTAGTGAAACCATGGTCCATAATACAGTCATTTTTTTTTGTTTGCCTCCATAGTCTTTTAGTAACACTGCATCAGTTCGCTATAAAATAAAGACAAAAATTCCCGAGAATAAACCCAGATAAATGCAAGGTTTCTTTGTCACTGAAGCTAGGGATTTGTGAAACAAAAATTTTTCTTTGTGTAATACCCTTGTTAGAACCACATATTGAGTTTATTCTTGTTAGAACCAAGTATTGAGTTTATTTGTTATAATTCATTGCTATTAGATTTAAAAGGAGATTGAATTTCTCCCGAATTGTAATGTTGTTCATGCGTTTCTTTTGAATAGATATATATTTAAAGTATAAGTGAATAGGTTGTTTCATTTTTAAGTTTAAGTTTTGACCAATAAGCCTGTTAAGCTGTGGCCAATGGGAGAGTTGACCTGGTTAATGGGAGGCCTGGGGGGTAAAAAGAGAGGAAGAGAGACGTTGAGAAGAGGATGGACATTACGACCATTGGTGAGGAAAAATTATAAAAGAAGAGGATAAAAATAGAACAAAACCCATACCTACCGAGTTTTGAAGGGAAATACCGATTTCCGAGAGTTGTTATAATTTTGTTAAGAAAGACTGAGTAAAGACTGAAGCTACTGTCTCATCGTGGAGGTATTTGACAGCCTTGAGGTTAGCCTAGCATTGTGCGACACCGAGAGAGAATTGCTTGGGAAAGATTAACGAGTTCATGTTCCCATGGGATATCGTGTTACTACTAAGGAGTACCGTCTGCATTGATAGCAGTGCTTGCCGTGGATCTTGTGAGGAAACCTGCACAGAACTGCCATACTTCGCTGACCCTAAGAATGATGGGATGTTAATTCCTTAATTAACTAAGGAATTCACCCGTTTCCTTTACTTTGGAAGTTACCTGTAGTCAAGAAGTCCATAAACGTTGATTCCCCACACCAAAAACCCCGGCAACAAGACAGATGAGGTTGTGATCCACCCTGACCACCCAAGAGGCAAGATTGTTTTCCTCCAGATCTATGAAGCTGAGTCTAGTCCCCCCCCATCAACCCTATATAATTGCCCCCCGTAGGGCGGAGGTGCATGGCTGAACGTAACACTCATTATTAACTGCATTATTCATGGCCACTAATGGAGGCTTGGAGAGTGTCCCACCGTCCGACGCTTAGCAGGAAAAATGAGCCCGAGAGGGGATGAAGAGGGATATTTTTTTGCATTTTCTTTTTCCCTATGTGTTGTGGAGTGCTGATACAGGACTTTGGTCCAAGGTGATGAGTAAGAGCTCTCCAGGCTGCTATGTAAGTAATGGGACACATGGAGTGTCTGGAGGCAAAGGGGAAACTGGTGAAGGGGAAGATGGGTGGGGGGTCTGTCGCCCTGGACCCTCCACCCCTTCCACCAAGACAGAGTCCATAGTCCCTTGCCTAAGCCTCACATTGCAATTCAAATACAGAGGACAGGTTCAAGTAGCAATTTGGAATTTGAATTTAAAGAAAAAGAATCAGCTAAACCTTTCAGTCTCTGCCATTTTGCAGAGATAACTTTTTTTTGTTGCTTTATAAGACCCCAGACTTTAAGCTTGGTCTTAGTTGTAGAGCTCCTAGACTACAGTGTGCGCTGCTTTCCCATCCTCTCCCAGATCAGGTGCTAGAGTCTGAATGACTAAGCAGATACATTGGCCTATGCATTATTCACCTCCTAGGAGAATGCTCTGATTCCCAGTAATAATGGGAATCCTGAAATGGCACTGCGCCTCTCACGTCTCATATATATTTCAGCCCTCGGTACAAGCTTGTCACGCAAGCGGGAACCTCACTGCTCCTCGCTCCGGGGACCGTCGGTGCAATGGAACCCGAGATTAAACAGGGTACGAAGGTAGACCGGGTGTACGCTCGCAGTAACCCCGGATTCCAAACATAGTAACGTCGAGGCCAAAATGGTAGACCACAACACATTAGTCACACGCGCAACCGTTAACTCGCTCCCTTAGTTATGCACCGGTATACAAACCTCTTCCTTAGATACAGGGGAAGTGGTTGCGTCGGCGTTTGTATCTGCAGTGTCAGTTATAGCACAAATCTAAAGTGCCTGTCCCATCTCATTTTCCCATCTGATGCAATTAGACGTGACATGACACTTTTGTCCGTCTCTACCACTATATCTTGGACACCAGTCTGGACATTGACAGTAACGAGACACTGTGCTTTCCTCTTCCGTGTGGCCTCTGAAGAGGGAGAGGCCTGGCAGCCATGTTTAAAAATGCAGTCGTACACCGTCCTCCTGTCGTGGCATCTCAACTCAAGTTCCTCTGCAACCTTATGTACGTGACAGAAAAACACAGAAATCCCTACGCAGGGGCAGTACTTCTCAACCGCATTCACTTCTAACCCTTGTGCTGTTGGCATTCCTCTTCTTCGCCCGGTCTGTTGGTAAGCTTCTAATGGGCAATCTTGAACACGGAGCAGTTTCAAACGACACAGAGAGACAAGACTCCGTAAAAGAGAGGCATTTCAGGCTGAGAAACATGCCGTTTCTCTCCCTGTTACACGGCTCCTCTGGTGTTCTGCTGCTCCCTCTCCTGGCTGGGTAATTGCCAACTGCGGATTCTTCACGACTCAGCACTTCCAGTGGGTTCTGATGAGGGGGCGGCGGGGGGGTGGGAGAGCAGGCTCGCCAGAGCAGAGGTCAAGTCAGACAGGAGCACAGGGGACACAGAGGTCGAGTCAGACAGGAGCACAGGGGACATTGGGGAAGGTAGAGTAGTTGGAAAGTGACCGAGGTAACAAAACAAAGTGACTAGAAGGTATCCCTGCATGTGTGTAATAGAGATGTGGTGTACGTATCGTTAGTGTGTGCCAATGTATGGCTGTGCATGTGTATGTGTTTGTGTTACGGTACATGCACAGATGGTATCACCCAAGCTTATCTATTTGTGTATGTTTGTGAGTGCGTGATGAACTGCAACCGTGTTCGCACATCGTGTGTGTGTGTGTGTGTGTGTGTACCCAGGGTTTAGACAGTGTTCGCCAGCGCTCGGTGTCTGAACACGTAGCATCAGACCTCTCTGTGCCGCTGTTATCATCATCGCTGTCATCCTTATTTTCTCCAACTGACGCATTTCAGCTCACGCGCCACAGAAGAAAGAATACACTGGTTAATTGCATAAAAGAGAGAGGGAAAAGAAAAGTAGGAAGAGGATGACATTCCCTTTGACTTTCCCTACAGCAATGCTCTTAGGAACTGCGTAGTATCAACACAAAAGCATAGTTGGCATTTTCCAAGTGTCCACAGATAAATATTCAGCCGAGTTATTCAACTACCTCATGGTATATCTGCTTCACCACAACACCGCGATACTCGACGAGCCCCTGTAATCAATACATGGCCATTACATTTCAACTGTTTTGAAAGGGGCTTCCAAAATGACTCAACTGGTGCACGTCGCAAACGTGGACATTGGACAGCATGTCAAAAGGAAACAGCGGTTGTTCGCGCCTCTCCCAGAAACCCATGCTCTTGGGTGGGCCTTGCATTTGAATGGCATTCATGTACTTGTAGTCTAGACATGACTTCAAAGACCGTTGTCTAAGGGATCCAAACACATTCAGGAGGGGTGTAGAGGTTTGGTATTCTGCCCCCATTGTTAGCTGTCCTTGGGACACCTTGTGTAGACAAATTGGTTGTGATACAAGCATACCTTATGTTCAAAGCCATTTGGCATACATTGAACACTTCGCGGTTCAAGTCTCATTTGGTAATTAAAGGGAAACATTTTTAACAAAAAGGGACAGATGGGTCTAAGTCAGTCTTTGCGGTTCTAACTAAGGGTTGATTTTTTTTATCACAAGATCAATGAGAAGTGAGAGTAAATGCATAGGATGTTGAGGATAATTAGATAATTATGTCTCACTCACACACACCGATCTGACACAAGTGTATGTGAACGCACGCACACACACAGGATTAATGTATAGGATCATAGTGAAACCTATATCCCCCATGAGCTCCCCTGTAAAGCTTCTCTCTCTTTCTTTCTCCCGCACCTCAAAGGCAGAGACATTAGTATCCCAAAAACAAAAGTTCACCCTCACCTCATCTATCTAATGATGTTAACCCCCCCCCCACCTGCCCCACCCCAGCCTGCCTCTAGATGGCTTTGTGTTATTTGTTTGGTCCTCTTCTGTCTCGATGTGTGTCCATTAGGCCCGCATGGGTTTAGTTGTCCTGCTAATGGGCCTCTGATTCATGGCAGGGACTCAGCTCAGAGCCATTAGCTCCCGGCCTCCCACGAGGGCCTCTTACGGCACGCCAGGAGAGAGGGGAGCGGTCCACTGGGCGTGGGGCCAATGGAGAGAGAGGCTGTACTGCAGGGACACACGCTAGCTTACCAAACAGGTAACATAATACATGTTCTAAACCATCTACGGATACAGGAGGGGAAAGGAGGGAAGGTGAGATCACTTGCAGGATGCGAGGGACACAGGCTAACTACCCAACAGGTTGGACATAAAGAGATCTCATACCACATGGAGGTGGACAGAAAGAGATCTCATACCACATGGAGGTGGACAGAAAGAGATCTCATACCACATTTGGCTGGACATAAAGAGATCTCATACTACATGTAGTCCTACTGTAAGTTAGGTAATAGCTGTTCTTCCATTTCTGGCCCATGCTCATTCCTTAGACACTTGTTTCCCACTAGAAGCAACTTTACTTTGTACCGACTAATGTTCAACTCCTTTCCATGCTTACCACTGTGCACTACACGCAGGATATTAATGATCCTGCATAGAGTTAGGATATTTGTAGGTTCGTAACAACAGCAAGCATCAAAACAAAAATAATGAATCACATATCACAGCTTTAATCCTCTGACAAACCAACAAGCACGCTACAAACACAGCATCTCATCTGGACTAAAGCAGTTGAAGAGCCTTTCCCCAACCCGGAGGACAAACAGATGCCTCTTGATTTGCAGATGCGCTCGTGCGATTGTAGATTTCCTGGGCATGTCCTCTTGAAAATCAAATAATGAAGTACACTTTATGTGACCCATTTACACCTTTTCGTTTGTCTGAATTTACGGGTTTTACGCTCCAGCCAAGCTTCTGGGGCAGCACAATGGTTCTCTTTTGACTAGGCATTTCCTCTCTTGCCTTATATTGTGACCTGACGAGATTCATCTGTAAACGAGGAGCAGAGAGGAAAGGTCCATCCCTCTAAACCGTGCTCCGCTCAAGACAGTCCAAGCCTTATTACGTGGTGGTTACGACCCCATTCACAGAGGCAGAAAGGCCGTGAAAGTGATTTAACAGAGCACTGGAGCAGAGTGGGGGAAGAGCAGGGAGAACTGTGGCTAAGACGCACGCAACAAAAATGACAGGGGAAGGTTTAGAAAAAGGGAGAGAGAGAGAAAGAGGAAGCGAAGAAGGAATGATGGTGAAGGGGTGAAGAGGGAGGGTATGAAAAAGAGAGAAAATTGGACATTAAACTAAATGGGTTTTAGTCGTCTATAAATTGGTCAAATATATCTTGATTTTACTCAAATTAGTCTTTTTTGTCCTTATTTCCAGCCATTTCACAGTAGCCCCTTGAGTTTCACACAATCCTTTTGTTAATGACAAAACTCTACTTTAACTGCATGGACCTTTCTTTCTTTCTCTATTCTATTCCATGTCACATCTGACAGGAACGAGATGACATTGATTGAGGGCTCTGACTCTAGCTGACTCGGTAACTCAATATCATGTACTATTCCACTCAGGCATAGATAGGAATAGAAGCCCCATTGCCTGAAATGATGAGAAATGTCCCTGGCGATCAGTTCAGGTTTGACAGAGAAAAGAGAGTGTTTTCAGTAAATAATTTGAAGAACATATTTGTTCTGACAGGGCCCCCTGACTTCTCGTCAGACGCTGCCATTTGCTAGTTTGTCTTCTTTTCCTGGGAGGTATGCTTGTCGTTGTGCATTTCCCTCGTGGGTTCCCATTTGTCATAATTCATCTTTGGGACAATATTAGTCTCCACCTGCGAAATCATTGTGGACGGCTCCGTAACGGCGCTACAGAGCAGCTGGGACAGGAGCCCAGAGAAGGAGAAGATGGAGGGAAGAAAGAAAGAAGGGAGGACTGAGATGTCTTCTAATACTTGCAATCACAGCCGGTGGGGCTGGTACGCGGCTGTGCGGTCGTCCCGGCGGTAAATGCTATTAGCATTTAGATTTCATCGGAGGGAGTGGAATGAGGCGATCTGAGGGGACAAACAATCTATTTATTTTCCTAATTTGTGCAACAGATCTCATTTTATGTGGGCTCTAAAAAAACGAAACAAAAGAGAGAAGGGCTAGCACATCATGATGTGGATCGACAGCCCTTGAAATAACAAGTTACGCATGGCCACACCTCATCAAATCAAATTCTATTTGTCAAATGCGCAAAATACAACAGGTGTAGACCTTACCGTGAAATGGTTACTTACAAGCCCTCACAAGCCCTTAACAATTCAGTTCAATAACTAGATTTAATAAAATATTGACTAAATAAACTAAAGTTTTTCTATTTTTTATCTAAAAGTAACATAAAAAATGTACATAACAATAACAAGGCTACATACAGAGGGCACCAGTACCGAGTCAATGTGCGGGGGAACAGGTTAGTTGAGATCATTTGTAAAGTGACTATGCATAGATAATAAACAGTGAGTAGCAGCAGGGTGAAAACAAAAGCCCTATATAAAGCAACGGTGTGGAGAACACAGTCAGAATCACGGAATCCAGACATTAAAACAGAATTGTACAATGTTAAAAAATTTATTGGAACTTAGCAGGAAACCCACTAAATGTATTGAATATATTATACATTAATTAGCCCAAGATTATCATAACAAAAAGCATCAGTGATTCGTATTTTCCTTCAACTTTCTGAAGAAGCAAAACAAGAAATGCCCGTCTCATTTGTCTACAACTTTGTGTAGCATGTGTAGCCCTTAGCAACGATGGTAATAAAAAAACCAAATGAAATGGTAACTACAAAGTAGTATTATGCCTACCTGGCAGAATTATATCATGATTATTTGCATCAATCCAATAGCGATTTGTTCAGAAAACACTGCTAACCAAAACAGTCTCTTGCTCATGCAAAAAGAGGTCTCCTGATGTGGCTTAAGCATTGTTGTGAACTTAGAACAGGAGTTCTCAAAGTGGGGTCCACGGACCCCTGGGTATTGCAGGGGGTCTGCAAAAGATTGAATTTGTTTTAATGAATATTGCTAATAACAGATTTTGGAAGTTTAGAGGGTGTAATACAATACAATGTAATATTAATGATATTCAATTTATGTTCTTAATCCTGGGCAGGGTTATTATATCCACAGTACTCCACCAATTATAAACGGTATTTTTACATAAAAGCATTGTAATTCAAGCTTAAAAACTACAATGTTTTCTCACTGCCTCATGGCAAAATGTGTGTAATTGCAGGATATTGGCTTTTTAAAGCTTTTAATGACAAAATCTCTGCCCCATGACACGATTCGTAGAATTGCAGGACATGTGCTTGAAAACGGTCTCTCCAATGCCACTGAGCCTTTAAAATGATTCCTTCCCAGGGCCCGAAACCTGCTTTGTCCATCCATAAATTGCCAATGTCATAGTAAATTTCCTTCTATGCTATTTTGTATCACACTCGAGTTGTGTTTTGATTATGAGGGGGTCCCTGATGAATTTTCTTTCACAAAAGGGGTCCCCAGCCCCAAAAAGTTTGAAAAGCCTTAACTTAGAATATCACATTTATTTTTAAAAAGTGATTTTGAAAGCATAAAGCAGGAAAAAATCATTGTAAAACCAAGAAAACAACACTGAGAAAACGGAATTTGGGGAAAAATGGAATTTGGCGTTCATGCCTTTTTGAATCGTTAAATATTAAGTAAAGAAGACTGCAGGACAAGCTGGCAAAAGGAGAGATAGACGCACGGTCATGCATAAAACACGGAAAGAGAGAAAGAAAGAAAGCATGCACGAGTGTCAAGCAGCTGAACACTGTGTTACATCTCTCATGAAAAGAGTACACGGACATCATAGCCAATTCTACATGGACGGTCTCTTGCTAGTTAAAAGCATAATATATCACACAGAGTAAACAAGCACATACTACAGATTTGATCAAACTTCATCAAAACACCTCTACTTCCAGACCATCGTCTCTCTGATTAGTCTATGTGTGACCGGCGCCAGTGATAATTGGCCCAGTGTGCGTCCAACTTCCTGGGCCAGAGTTGGGCTTTGCTGACATCAGGATGGAAGGGAGAGACAGCTTGTCCTTTCCTCTGACCTTACGCCAAACTGTTCTAGCCTGGGACCCAGTGCAGTTTCAATAGGCTCATTACCGCCCGATTCCTCAAATGAGTGCCAGGCTGAAACTCCCTGTCTAACTTCACAGAGATGTCAAGGCGGTGGTACGGACCTGCACTTGCATGCCAACTGGGACCTGTGCTGACTTGGATGTCTGTGTACAGTAGACAGGGGTTTATCATTCAGTGTCCTCTGGTATCACGTTGGGTTTCAGTAGCCTGTAGAATTAGACGAGACATATGCCACATGACCATGTGCATGTCGGTTGACTGACACAGAGTACAATACTGACATTCCTAGTGAATGTCTGTGTGTAGAATGACTAGGTAATATAGCTTTACGGGACAACTTGCACAAAGCTCCACCACACAATGACAGTGGTGTAAAGACCTTAAAGAACTACTTCAGTAGTTCATTGGGGTGTCTGACCATTACTTTACTATTTATATTTGACTACTTCTACATTTACTTCACTACATTCCTTTTTTACATTTTTTAAATGATGTACTTTTTACTCTGTACATTTTCCCTGACACCCAAAAGTACATGTCACATTTTGAATGCTTAGCAGGACAAGAAAATAGTCCAATTCACGACATCCCTGGTCATCCCTACTGCCTCTGATCTGGTGGACTCACTAAACTCACATGCTTCGTTTGTAAATTATGTCTGAATGTTGGAGTGTGCCCCTGGCTTTCCGTAAATGTAAAAAACAAGAAAATGGTGCCATCTGGTTTGCTTAATGTAAGGAATTTGAAAAGATTTATACTTTTACTTTCGATAAAATTTTTGCAATTCCATTTACTTTTGATGCTTAAGTATATTTAGAACCAGATACTTTTAGACTACTACTCAAGTAGTATTTTATTGGGTGACTTTCACTTTACTTGAGTAACTTTCTATTAAGGTATCTACACTTTTACTCAAGTATGACAATTGGGTACTTCTTCCACCACTTAGCATGGCAATGAAATAAGGATTCCTAAGATTTCTACTTCTCTTCGTCTTCGTCTCGTTCCCTCTCTCTCCTTCTCTGGCCTGCAAGCTTTTCAAAGAGAAGAACAAGTTCACAGTTCAAATCACAGTTCCTTACAGACAAGTGTGAGGCAGAAAATGGAGAGAGAGGTAGAGAGAGGGGGGGGAGAGAAAGGACAAATAAAAAGAGAGGACAAGGGAAAGAGTGAAAGCCAGTGAAAAGGTGAACAAGTGGAGGAGCGTGCTGGAAGAAAGGACCAGAGGAAAAAAATTGCAACAGCTAGATGTCAGCTTTTCTTTTTCTTTCCTGCCAACATGCATGGCTCAAGCATTTATGTTCTTTATTGGCTACTTATAGCAAAAAGGAAATGACAAAACATCGGACTAAAACACCAATATCGGGAAATTAGGTAATCTCAAGGTCCCTGCTGAATTACACACAGTCAATTCCACCAGGCTCCAAAGGACTTAGAGAGACCACAGCCTGTCTGTACACAAAAGAGAAGCTGTGAGATACACACACTGCCTCATGTGAAACCCTCTCCTTCTGCTATTCAGACTAGCCAACACACTGCAATCAGATTACTGCTTCCACGCCATGTCGACTGGCAGTGGCTCAGCACTAGTTTGCCGTTAGCATTCCCGCACAGGCTAAATGGCAGATGCGCAGGGAGGAGCGTAGCCTGGTCGATGCTAGCAGCTAAACGTCTTGGATAGTGAAGGAGGATTCTATGTGGAGGGCCAAGGCTGTGTACTGGAGAGCTGCCCATCGATCAGGCCTTACTGGGAGGAACAGATGGGGACTTTGAGAACGTCTGTCCCTGTGGGGGATGACGAGGCGATGTAGCTAGCCAAGCGGTTATTGTCAACGTTGCCTAGATCAGACATTGACTACCTGCATGGCATGGGTCTCCTTCCATATGAAATCCCACTGATCCAAGACGTCCGAAGACAGAGCTTCTAAACAGCTGGGGACTGAGACTATCTGAGATGCACTGTCGACAGCGCTCTCTGTGTGTTGACATTTTCATATCTGAGCTCCTTATTTTGGAGGGTAGGTGTTAAACCATATGAGAAACCCTCTTGAGTCTTGGATAACTCCCAGCAGGCATACCGCATGATGCCCACCTCTGCTAACTCCGAAGGTAAAGAAAAACCATAGCTTTTCTTTAGGGAAATGTAAACGTGGGTTCTATCAAACAACATTGTACAGGATATCCCAGAATATATTATTGACTCTGCCTTGCAGCTTACTGGGTTTACCTTAGTTGTTTTACATGTCACTTTTAGATGTTTCTCAAATGTAATGGTTTGCGGCTTAACCGAGAAAAGCAAACAGGATACCAGACATTCTGTAGTAAGTGGTAGCTTCTGGACCAGCACTATTCATCTAATCCACCCAATACTTAACCCAGGCCCCACTTGACACACTAAGTGGTTGTGTAAGGTACATTAAAAGGCCTGATGGCAAAGTATAAATGACAATGATTCAAAATAATAGCTACACAGTTATATCTAGAGGGGTCAGGATGTAGAGGACGGAATAAAAACACATTAACAGGGAATTAAACTTGGGCCTCGGTTACAGTGATCTGGTTATGTGAACGGCTGCTAAGGAATTCATTATCCAGTTTATAAAGGCGCTCTGCAAGGCTAGAGTAGGGAAACAGCAGAGAGCAAACTATGCTGCTAAGACCACGTGAGGATGACAGCAAAGGCAATTAAGCTCACGCTAAGAGCGCTAAGAAACACGGGGACACACACAAACACATTGATATGCAAACACTCACACACATGCACACCTACAAAACACACACATCCATAATCATATATAACACCATGGCTCGTGTAACATACAGTGCACAAGGCCTAAAGGAATCCTCCTTAACTCAGAGAAGCACGGCTCTCCCCAGCAGGCTATACCCTCTCTTCCCCGGGGTGTGTTGAAGTTTAGGGAGGCTCCCGACCTGGCAGCCCCGTCTCTCCCCTGGGGCATGTGGGCGGCAGAGGGACCTTGGGCCCTCCGCCAGACCCGGCCCGGCTCCAGACACAGACCCTCCGGCTCTAAATCTGGTCTGCAGCCAGGCACAACCGTGGTCCTGACAGCCCGGGACAGGCCCCTGACAGATACAAATTCCCATGTCCAGCCATCAATTATTTAAAGGCCTGTGAGAGGGAGCGGGGAGAGGCGAAGCGAGGTAAGGCGCACTGCCGCAGCACAGAAGAGGCCAAGCGGGGAAAAAAACAACCAAAAAATAAACACAGCACTGGTCTTAATGGAGGAAGGAGAGAGGGATGGAGGGGGAGAGAGTCTAGAAGGAAAGGAGAGAGTCCCACAGGAGAGGAAATAGAGACAGCTAGGCTGTCAGCCCTGGGAGTGACTACAGCGGGGTGGAGAGGTAGAGCACAGGCGGGGTTCTTTGGGTTTGAGGTGATGGCATGAATGGATGAATGGGGATCTCCGCTATTGGGGGAGCTGGGGTGGCGATAGCTCTTGGACAGCAGTAAACACTGAGGCACACTAGCTTGGTCTGAATTTATGGAGGTTGGAGAGGAAGGGATGAAGATGCTGGGGTGCAGTACAACACGATGGTAGTTTGGAAACCACAGCGAGGAGCGTTACAGGGTTCTAACGTCCCTTCACACCGAATTGTAGTTCATTTCTACGGCTGTCTTAGATCCATAAGACTTATTTCTCCTGGGGCCAGCTCCTGCTAGGCAGGGTGAAGAAAACTATTAGGAACCCCAAGAACAATATTGGATGAGGAACTGACACTTAAACATCTCTATCACATACAAGCCCCTAAGCCAAGTTCACAGCTATCGATCGCCATCCTTCGGCAGCCCATATCTTATGCCTTGACTCTTCCCCTCAAGGTTTCTTCTAGCCCTGACCTCTAGTCCTCCCGTCTATCCTTCGACTCGGTCTTCCCCTTGGCTTCTCCTGATCTCATTGGGTTCTGCTGATAAAGCAGCTCGGGGTAAGGGGGATAACCCGGCAGGTAGCCTAGTGGTTAGCGCATTGGACCAGTAGCCGAAAGGTTGCCAGAGCGAATCCCCAAGCTGACAAGGTAAAAATCTGCCGTTCTGCCCCTGAACAAGGCAGTTAATAACCCACTGTTCCTAGGCCATCATTGTAAATAAGAAATTGTTCTTAACTGACTTGCCTGGTTAAATAAAGGTTAAATAAATCAAATGTTTTACTAAAAAACCCAGGGCTAAGGGCCCTGTTTGGAGGGGCTCAGCTTGGGTGTTGGAGGCAGCAGCTCCTGTCTGTGTGAGGGGATAAGCATGGAGCTTTGGATCCCGGGGCTCTCCCTGGCTCTCTCCTTGCCCAGTAAGGCATAGTGATCTGAGGCAGGGAGCTGGCTGGATGCAGCCTGGTCTAATGAGAGAAAAGCCCCGGCGAAGAGTGATGAAGCCAGCCATTAAATGAAGCCGTGGGGAGACAGAGATTGAGGTGGGCCTTGTAATTTGTATATGTGTATATCAATGACAAGGGGACAATGGTGAGGTTGAACACAAGTCTACTTGGCTGTGACATCCGAGTGATTGCTTAAGAGAGTCCGGGATACAGCTTATTTGGCGCTCAAATCGTGTTTAATGGTTAGGTAAAAATGCAAATATTGGAAATAAACCGTTGAATTTCCTAAATGAATTACATGGAGGGCGGAGGCCCTGATTGATTTTTACTGTATCAGCAGCTAGGTTTCCGTCTAATTGGTGACATATTTTCATGCGAATATTCTAAAATGTGCATAAAGAAAATATGCACGTTTTCCCACCAGTGGTGTTTCCACCGAACAGACTTGTTGCAGATAAAGATCAGTGCGTGATCTTCTTTTTTTGCCGAAGTTTTCATGTACTGAATAAACATCGCAAGTTCAATGCGTTTCCATCGCATTTTCAACTCTACTTATCGTTTTTTTTTTTTACAAAAAACTTTTGCGTTAAATGGCAAATGTGCCTACTCTGTCTGTCCGGGTAGGCCAGTCTACATGATGAGATTATGATGGTTAAGAGCGAGAATATGTTATTTTGTCAAACGGCAGTCAGGCATCGATCATCATATAACCAGAATGAGACCATCGATGTTTATTGGAAAGGAGCATCAAGATCACTATGCAATTTCACCACCCTGTGAAGTTCATCATAATTGATTTAATCTGTGACCTAAACTAGTTGGAAGACCGCACAACATATCATCGCGTGACTCCAAGTTTACTTCGATATGATGGTTGTTATTTAACATATCAAACATTTAGCAGATGCTCTTATCCAGAGCGACTTACAGGAGTAATTATAGTTAAGTGCCTTGCTCAAGGGAACATTGACAGAGCCTTGCCAGCTCAGGGATTCAAACCAGCAACCTTTCAGTTACTGTCCCAACGCTCTAACCGCTAGACTACCTGCCGCTCTATTAGATCAATATTTGTGCATAAAGGTGTTTCCCCCGCCATTTCTCGCATAATACATTTCGCCGGCACAAAAAGATCCCACCATGTCGAATTAACAAATGATCTGTCAGCATTTCTAAAATTATACCAAAACATCCTGTTTCCATCGCAGCTGTCGTGACTTCTTTTACAACTTTACTCGTGTAAAACTGTGGATGGAAACTGTGGTTACTGACACTGCAGAAAAGGCTGATTGATTCAATAATTATGGGGCTGTCAACAACCCGTTCCTTTCCTTCACACATGCAGTTCTGCTCCCCATCAGGAGCACAGTACTACTATACCCAACAGAGAAAAGGCCCATTAGCCAGACTACATTCTGTGGTGTGCTTGTATAAAAGTATGTTTCCTACCGGTTATTGCTTTCACTGCTATTTGTGATAGCTTAGCTGTGTTTAATTAGTTACCCCTTGTTGTTATTGTGTTATTGCCAATAGTATTGTCCACAATAATAAGTCACTACTGTATGTCCTACCCATATTTATAAGTTGCTTCATAAAGGAGTTTGTTCATCATTCACCTACTGCTTGCTATACTCGTTGTTATTGTATATTACTGTGTAATAGACTAGTATTTACTATATAGTCCTTTGCTCCTGCTGTTCCTGCTATTGTAGTTGCATGCTATTGCTTTGTCTTCATTCATCCATCTATGCTTCCCCCCTGCTATTCTATTAATTACATGAGTTTACTTGATCTCTATTTCCATTCCTGTTTCGACCATTCGCTTCGGCACATCATGCACATGAAGTCCTCTGTAAATAACAACACATAATCTGGAGGTTGCCTTGTTTCTCTAATAGGAGATCGTTGTCAGCGAGTCACAGACCAGTTCAATCTGTTGGGATATCCTCAGAGAGGGAAGAAGTGGTGCTGTCCAAAGGGCCAAGTCTCCTGTGGTGTGCAGATTCACTCTATTCCGTGTTCAAAGTGTACATATTAATTATGAGAGCAAAGCCTCGGATGGCCTCTTTTATTCATGGGACACCGGGATATTTCTGTCTCTCTCGTCTCTGCCCGAGGACACAAGGTCTGAATGAGGGAAGGGGTGGCAGAAGAGGAGTGCAAGTGAGGAGAGAAAAGGACCAAATATATAAATATATGAACAAAAAGATTAGTGAAAAGGATGCATTCATGTATTGATGAATGAATGAATATATACAACAAGATGGATTTGCTAACCCCTGTGTATTCAGTGGTGTAAATGTACAATTCTTCACTCGTCTGAATTACATTTGGAGCCAGGTCTGGCTGACCATGTTTGGCCGGTACCTGGCCTCAACATCCCCCAAAAAGTGAGCTTCAGCAGCACCCCTGCTTTTGAAAAATAATCCCATGGGCAGGAGTGTGGTGATGGAAAAGGGAACAAAGCAGCAAATCCATTCTCCCTCCCTGGGGTCCAAAATTGAACCAGGACAGTGAGAGAGATCGAAAAATTCATGGGTGAAAAGACGACAGAGGGGAAGAGGGAGGAAAAGAGAGATGCGTGACAGAAAAGTGACTTCATAGATTTGTGATTGGAGGACCTTGCGCACTTGTTAGGCAAGTCGGGGGGGGGGACTATATGTCTCCTGCTCTCTTGCCGTACAATGTAATGAAGCTGGGCTGAGCACTCAATTACACAGGGACTCGACGGCAGCTGGAGAGGAGAGGCACTTTTCCTGTCCACTGAATTTTTGGGTACATTTTTACTTAGTCGGAGAGAACACAACTTCCAGTCCATCAGGTGGAAAAGCGTGGGAGACTGCTTTGTTCGGGCCAGGAGTTTTTCCTCTCTACTCTGGCTAGGGAAAAAAATGGATGGGACACTCGTTATACAAGGATACACACTGAGCCAGTGTCTCAGGCTATAAATTAACTAAGACCCACAGTTTTTAATTTCTTTGGAGGGGAAATTAGAGAGAGTGAAATAAAACTGATCGTTCTTGTCTAATCACAAGGCCCATTAAGGACACAGCTCTGAAATCAGTTTGAGTAATTAAAGATGATGAAATTAATGATCACCACCGAGGTTGCTCAAATAAAAACAAACAATGCATTAGTGTTTGATTTATCATGTAGTATGGGTAATAGAGACAAATAGTTCTTCAGAGAGATTTATTCAAATGTCTAGATTTGAATGTTTACACAGCACTTGACACAAAGGCAACTTTAGTAGACTAGAGACTGATCTAAGGTCAGTTTAGCAGCTTCCCTCCCTTATAGTGTCACGTCCTGACCTTAGAGATCCTTTTTATGTCTCTATTTTGGTTTGGTCAGGGCGTGAGTTGGGGTGGGCATTCTATGTTTTGTGTCTCGATGATTTTCTTTTTCGATGTTTTGGCCGGGTATGGTTCCCAATCAGGGACAGCTGTCTATTGTTGTCTCTGATTGGGAACCATACTTAGGTGGGAAAAAGGGTACCTATGTTTGTGGGAAGTTAACTTTGTTTGATGGCACATAGCCTGAAGCTTCAGGGTTTGTTTTGTATTGTTTACTGTTTTGTTGGCGTCATTTAGAATAAAAGAGAAAATGTACGCTCACGACGCTGCACCTTGGTCCTCTCCTTTCAACAGCCGTGACATATAGTTAAGGTTAGGGGAAGGATTATTGATCCGAAACCTGTATCACAGGACAACTTCTAGCCAGATCCTCTAAAATGGCCACCACATTTCCTCTAGGTCCTCTTGGCAGCCTGATTGGCCTCTCTGTGTGGGTGATGTGTCAGTGCAGCAGTCCGTGGTGTTCTGCCTGTCACGGATGGAGAGTGGAGAGAGCTTCGGTGGATGGCTGCTCTGATAACCTGACATGAGCATTAGCATCAGTAGCGCCCATGCTGCTGTCTCTCAGTTTACGGTTTCTGGCATCTGATATGGGCTCACATTACCTATACACTCTACAACCTGCCTGGCAATGCCAACAGTCACCCCCATGCACCCGCCTGTAATGATATACAGGAATTGTTGTAAACACAGCCAGTAAACAAGTGTTACGCCAGTGGTTGTAGTTGACAGGTCACAGTAAAGTTACATTCTAATGGCCTCTCTTGTCAGAATCGGATTATTTCGAACTAACATAACACCGCCCACTGGTGAAGGATCCTTACGGAGATGAGGCGAAGAGCACTGAGCTGTTTAAACAGAATCACATTTATCTATGTTGTGCAGCAAACTATTTGGTTTTCTTTCATGTTCCCGAAAGACATTGCCAGGATTTTTTTTCTTGACAAATCTGACCTGATCATCCCAAAAGAGATCAAATAAATCTTTCTGACAGCTACATGTCATAGCACTTAAATCTCCTCTAGAGCATGGTGTGATGTCTTGAGAAAGATATGGAGAGTACATTCAGAAAGTATTCACACCCCTTGACATGTGTTACAGCCTGTATTTAAAATGGATTACATTTAGACGTTATGTCACTGGTCTACACGCAATACCCCGTATAATGTAAAAGTGGAATTATGTTTTTTTTTTTCTTTTTTTTTTTTACAGATTGTTAAAAATGAAAGCTAACATGTCTTGAGTCAATAAATATTCAACCCCTTTGTTATGGCAAGTGTAAATACGTTCAGGAGTACAAATGTGCCTAACAGGTCATAAAATACGTTGCATGGTGTCACACCCTGACCATAGTTTGCTTTGTATGTTTCTATGTTTTGGTTGGTCAGGGTGTGAGCTGAGTGGGCATTCTATGTTACATGTCTAGTTTGTCTAGTTCTATGTATGGCCTGATATGGTTCTCAATCAGAGGCAGGTGTTCGTCATTGTCTCTGATTGGGAACCATATTTAGGTAGCCTGTTTGGGGTTGGGTTTTGTGGGTGATTGTCCTTGTTCCTGTCTCTGTGTTACTTTGCACCAGTATTAGGCTGTTTTGGTTTTCGTGGTACGTTTTTGTATTTTGTGTTTACTTTGTTTCATTAAACATGGATCGCAATAGTCACGCCGCATTTCGGTCTGGCTCTCCTTCACCTAAGGAAAACCGTTACACATGGACTCACTTTGTGTGCAATAATAGTGTTTAACATGCTTTTGAATGACTACCTCATCTCCGTAACCCACACATACAATTATCTGTAAGGTCCCTCAGTCGAACAGTGCATTTCAAACACAGATTCAACCACAAAGACCAGAGGTTTTCCAATGCCTCGCAAAGAAGGGCACCTATTGGTAGATGGGTAAAAATAAAAAAAGCAGACATTGAATATCCCTTTGAGCATTGTGAAGTTATTATAGTGAACAAAAATATAAACACAACATGCAACAATTTCAACGGTTTTACTGAGTTACAGTTCATATAAGGAAAGCAGTCAATTGAAATGCATTGATTAGGCCCTAATCTATGGATTTCACATGACTGGGCTTGGGAGCAGCCATAGGCCCAACTACTTGGGAGCCATGCCCACCCACTGGGAAGCCAGGCCCAGCCAATCAGAATGAGTTTTTCCCCATTATTACAGACAGAAATACTCCTCAGTTTCATCAGCTGTCTATGCGGCTGGTCTCAGATGATCCTTCAGATGAAGAAGTGGAGGTCCTGGGTTGGCGTGGTTAAACGTGATCCGTGGTCGTGAGACATACTGTCAAATTCTTTAAAATGACATTGGAGGCGGCTTATAGTAGAGCAATTAACATTACGTTCTCTGGCAACAGCTCTGGTGGACATTCCTGCAGTCAGCATGACAATTACGCGCCCCCTAAACATTGAGACATCTGTGGCATTGTGTTGTATGACGAAACTGTACATTTAAGAGTGCCCTTTTATTTTCCCCAGCACAAGGTGCACCTGGGTAATAATCATGTTGTTTAATCAGCTCCTTGATATGCTACATCTGTCAGGTGGATGGATTAGCTTGGCAAAGGATATTCACTAACAGGGATGTAAACAAATGTGTGCCAAACATTTGAGAGAAATAAGCTTTTTGTGCAAATGGAAAATTTGATTTCATCTCATGAAACATGGGGCCAACGCTTTACATGTTGTGTTTATATTTTTGTTCAGTCTAATTACACTTTGGATGGTGTATCAAGATACAGGCGTCCTTCCCAACCCAGTTACCGGAGAGGAATTCAGCACGAGGCCAATGGTGACTTTAAAACAGTTACATAGTTGAATGGCTGTGATGTTGTTGGGGGAAAACTGAGGATGGATCAACAACATTGTAGTTACTCCACAATACTAACCCATTTGACAGAGTGAAAAGAAGGAAGCCTGTACAGAATAAAAAATATCCCAAAACATGCACTCTGTTTGCAACAAGGCACTAAAGTAATACTGCAAAAAATGTGACAAAGCAATTCACTTTTATCCTGAATACAAAGTGTTATGTTTGGGGCAAATCCAATACAGCACATTACTGAGTACCACACTCCATATTTTGAGGTATAGTGGTGGCTGCATCATGTTATGGGTATTCTTGAAATCGGACTGGGGAGTTTTTCAGTAAAAAAAATAATCATAAATAATCCTAGAGGAAAACCTGGTTCAGTCTGCTTTCCACCAGACACTGGGAGATGAATTCACTTTTCAGCGGAACAATAACCTAAAACACAAGGCCAAATCTACACTGGAGTGTCTTACCAAGGCAACAGTGGATGTTCCAGAGTGGCTGAGTTACAGTTCTGACTTAAATCTATTTAAAAATCTATTGCAAGACCTGAAAATGGTTGCCTAGCAATGATCAACAGCCAATTTGACAGAGCTTCAAGAAATGGGAAAATAATAATGGGAAAATGTTGCACAATCCAGTTGTGGAAAGCTCTTAAAGTTTTACCCAGGAAGACACAGCTGTAATCGATGCCAAATGTGTTTTTACAAAGCATTGACTCAGGGGTGTGAATACTTATGTAAATTAAAGATTTCTGTATTTCCTTTTCAATAAATGTGCTAACATTTCTAAAAACATGTTTTCACTTTGTCATTATAGGTTACTGTGTGTAGATGGGTTAGATGTTTATTTTATTTCATCCATTTTGAATTCAGACTGTAACACAACAAAAACTCAAGGGGTATGAATACTTTCTGAATGCACCGTATTTATGCGTCATTGCCCCAGGCGTTCAAAATGATGTTTGGATGAAGAGGTAGACCAGGGAATACACTCCTTCACTTAGTCTAAGACCTTCAAAGGGGCAAACCTTCCCCCACCGCTGTGCCTGTCTGAACAGAAAGATTGAGGAGCAGCAGCTCGCTCACTCTCCTCAGACTCTTTCCCATAGCCCTTCATGTTTACAGCTCAGCAGTCCCCCTTAGACAGCAGCATACCACACTGCATACCACCCTGCATACCACTGCTGACTTGCTTCTGAAGCTAAGCAGGGTTGGTCCTGGTCAGTTCCTGGATGGGAGACCAGATGCTGCTGGAAGTGGTGTTGGAGGGCCAGTAGGAGGCATTCTTTCCTCTGGTCTAAAAAAATATCCCAATGCCACACAGGGCAGTGACACTGTAAGGGTGCTATCGGATGGGATGTTAAACGGGTGTCCTGACTCTCTGAGGTCATTAAAGATCCCATGGCACTTATCGTAAGAGTAGGGGTGTTAACCCCAGTGTCCTGGCTTAATTCCCAATCTGGCCATCAAACCATCACGGTCACCTAATAATCCCCAGTTTACAATTGGCTCATTCATCCCCCTCCTCTCCCCTGTAACTATTCCCCAGGTTGTTGCTGCAAATGAGAATGTGTTATCAAGTCAACTTACCTGGTAAAATAAAAAAGAAGACTGAGTTTTTCCCATTAAATTTAACAGTTTGAACCTGCTCTGAGGTGGGGGACTGCTGAGCTCTAAACATGAAGGGCTATGAAAAAGAGTCTGAGGAGAGTGATTGAGCTGCTGCTCAACCTTTCTGTTCTCACATACGAAACAGTATACAGTATTCAGTATACAAAACAATAAGCACAGCTGCTCTTTCCATGACAGACTGACCAGGTGAAAGCAATGATCACTTATTGATGTCTCTTGTTACATCTACTATAATCAGTATAGTTGAAGGGTTGCGGACTGTGTATGTGTGCCATTCAGAGGGGGAATGTGCAAGACAAAAAATGTAAGTGCCTTTGAACAGGGTATGGTAGTAGGTGCCAGGCACACCGGTTTGTGTCAAGAACTGCAATGCTGCTGGGTTTTTCACACTCAACACTTTCCTGTGTGTATCAAGAATGGTCCACCACCCAAAGATCATCCAGACAACTTGACACAACTGTGGGAAGCATTGGAGTCAAGATGGGCCAGCATCCCTGTGGAACGTCTTCAACATCTTGTCGATTCCATGGCCCAACAAATTGAGGCTGTTCTGAGAGCAACTCAATATTAAGGGGGGTGTTCCTTATGTTTTGTATACTAAGTGTATAGCAGCAACTAAGAACAAAACAGTGCAAAAGGTAGCAGGAAAACAACAGGATTTTCTTAAATAAGCAGAACATTCCCCTATGAACCATAACATCATTAAATAAGCATGAAGTGCACAACCCATGCAATTGTGAAAAGCAGCTTTACCGACCATCCTACTGTAAAGGTGAAACATGACACTGAGTGTAAGATGTACTATAGTTCCAGCATCAATTGAACAATCTATTTACAGTCCTGCTGGGCCTATAGAGGGATGAGCTCCCCTGACCAGTCTCCCATTACACCCGAAAGCCCCGAGCCTGTCAATACGCAGAGCAACAAAGAGGAAGCCATTGATCGAACTAGAGGAGAGAGGCAAGGGGAGATCGAGAGGGAGAGCGAGAGAGAGAGAGGGAGACAGTGGCAAGGGGAGATCGAGAGACAGAGAGAGAGAGAGAGAGAGAGAGAGAGAGAGAAATAGAAAAGTATAAACAAGAGGAGAGGAGAAAGAGGTAAGTAGTGAGAGGGAGGGAGAGCAAAAGAAGGAGAGAGAAGGAAAAAAAGTGGGAGAGCAGTCTAGCATACAATGGTAAAATCGTTACAGTTGTCAACGATACCCTAGTCTCCTGTCCTTTGGCCAGTCAGCTCGCCAGTCATCACCGTTACCCACATGCCTGTCATTACAGACTACGCCACTCCTGTCATTACAGACTACGCCACTCCTGTCATTACAGACTACGGCTCTCAATCGAACACGGCGGCTGGTCAGGTCTCCAACCATTGATTAACGGAACAGAACGCACCCAATGCCTGCGTTAATGACGGCGCCAAGCCACGCGCCTGCCTCTGCCAAACAACACCGCCTATCTTTTATGAACACGGCCCAGTACAGAAGGAAAAAATGAATAAAATAATTCCGCTAGGGGGAAAACAACAACAATCGTAAAAGTAAATCGGTCACATTCACAAAAGGCGTTTTTGTTGATTCGAGATGAGAAGAGTTTCCTAATTGGTCCGTTTGCCCAGCAGATGGGACTGTCGGGGTAAAAACATTCTGGATTCCTGCTTGGTTGAGGAGTACTGTACGTGGAGTGTGTGTGCTTGTGTGTGTGTGTGTGTGTGTGTGTGTGTGTCTGTTTCCTACTGAGGAGTATAGATGGTAATTGTTCTCCCTCCAGATTCCAGAGTGATTCGCTGAGAGAGACAATGCTAGAGGCAGTGCTTGATTAACAAACTCTCCGACACAGTCACCCGCATCAACAGAAGCATTCAGATGCACACAACAAAAGAAACGCACACTTTCTCGCCTCTTAC
This sequence comes from Oncorhynchus tshawytscha, assembly GCF_018296145.1. Lineage (NCBI taxonomy): Eukaryota > Metazoa > Chordata > Actinopteri > Salmoniformes > Salmonidae > Oncorhynchus > Oncorhynchus tshawytscha. The sequence goes on from NC_056438.1 coordinate 28,155,717, forward strand.
TCACTCTGACACTTTCGCTCTCTTTGGATTCCCGGGAAATGACAGCAATTATGGACCACATTAGCATGCAAAGGTCTCAACAGAATGGCGTTCAGATTGAGCATAGGGAGCAATCAAATGCTGTCAGAGTGGTAAGTGTTGAGAGATACAGCGACACATTCACAGTCTAGAAAAATGTATCGATGCCTTGACTTTCTGATGTTGGAGTCTGCTTCCCAGATCAAACTAAAAGGCCCTCTGGCTAGACATCAGACATGGCTTTGAACTAGTGAGGTCAGTTTTAAAACAAAAGCCTTGCGCTATTCACAATCACACGCAAGCACACGGTCACCTCTACTGACCAAACACATTTGCAACCCCTCTTCAGCATTGGTAGACTACTGCATTCACAATTATGATTGGACAAAAATACACTATTTTCGTAAGGACATGTTGTTGGTTAACTCTGCCAATATCATTTTTTAAAATAATTATGTAGCAATTTCACTTGGTTTTTAATCCACAATGTCACTATGTTTAATTACCTGATTGCAGTCCCCATTGAATTAGTACTAATGCATACCCACAAGCCAGTGGTGTTCTCAGAATAACTATATCTTCCCACCTTAATGAGTCATAATGATAATCTCTTCCATTCTATTTGAATAATATATTAAAGCATGTGAGCGATATTATATCGAAACCTCTACTATAATTCCTTGCGGGCCGAAAACTTTGATTTGCTAGTCTAATTCCCATCTGTAGCTCCTTAGGCTTAGTCTGGCTCTAGCTGTTGAGGATGAGACAGATGACAGGGGAAGTCTGCTTGCATCGCACCCCTGTGGCCGGCCAGTTTCAGTAACATATGCAACAAACAGCCTCAACGCCTTAGGATCACAAACACAAATCTGGGCCATGCTTGACCACACATTCTCCATGTGGCTTAACGCGGCGCATGACATGGGGAATTGAGCCCTTTCAGGATAACACAATGGCCAACACGTGCAGACAATCATGCCCCGCTCGTTCGTGTGCACGGATGAGCAAACACACACACAGACACACTAACACACACACACACACACCATACAAATAAGCGCGCGGCACTTAATTCCTCAAAAACAAATCGCTATATGTGTGTACAAAACAGAACAAAACTGTCTGAGCTAATGCAATTTCTCAGCAATGCAATCTGTTGCCCCCCGCGTGGTAATGAAGGCGGTGGTGCGGAATTCACATCTTCATCTCAGCCCATTAATAGCACATCCAAATCCTGCTTGGGTATGCACAGCTCCAAGGCTTTGAATAGAAACCCTTGTGGCTCCTTCAAAAGAAAAGCAGCCCTTCCTTCCTAGCGCCAAGGCTTGGTTCCTGACACAATAATAAGACTCGGTGCTGGGGTTTGCTGAATCTGACACAGTTTATCTGAATGCGTTGCACAATGCAGCACTTTAGTTTCAAAAGGAACAATGCATTTAGCTAGTCGCGTGCCTTTTGAAATGGAAAATGGGTTTTTGTTTGAATGGTGAATGTGTATAAGTATGTAGGTTTGCGTCAATGGCATAGTTGGACGGCTATTCATCCTGAGGGGATGTAAGCACTCTCGTCTTGTGCTTGTCATTTTGTTGATATAAAACTGCCATTTTAATAACAACAACCGCAGTACTGTCAGTACAACGCCCACAGCCCTCTGGCAGTTGGTATAATGATAAACCTAAAGGGCCAAACATTGTCAAGGAAGCTACAAGAAACACACACACACACCCACACACACACCCACCCACACACACACACACACACACACACACCCACACACACCCACACCACACACACACACACACACACACACACACACACACACCCACACACACACACACACACACACACACACACACACAAAGCACTCCTCGCTGTTCCCGTATGCTATTTCCCAGTTTGTCAGCAGGGGCCGCTCCTGTGGGACCAGTAGAACACAGTCGACAGCAGAGGGTGACGCGGTGTAGAACACCCAAGAGGGCTCACTGTAACAACAGCAGCACACACTCCTTCTCCTCCCATAATCTGACAACCCACCGCTAACAACAGCCAACAACAACAACAGCAGCCGACACCTCCCAACACGTACCCGGGGGCAACGACTTAAGCTGCTAGTGAAATGCTAGAGTGTAACATTGACATGCATACACTATTTACTGCGTATTGACGTAGCTAACATGGACATACTGCACAATCAATTGTATTAAATCCCTGGGTAGGGCTAAGAGGAGGACACTGGACTTAATATGATGCTCCAAACTGCAATGATTTAGAGTTGAACACATATAGTCTGATCATCAACTATGGGATTGAAATCTTTAAGTGCCATCTAACACGGAGCCAAGTCAGCAGTGACACTCCTTTAAGCTGCAAGCCTTAGGGACTCAGAATGGCCTGGAACCCGTGTAGTAGGAAGAGAGGGTCAAATGCTGACAAATGGAGAGTGTGTGCCTGCGCCACGGTGAAGAGGGGTGAGACATCAGCGACTAATGCATCTGCTGTATTGCCCTGGTACTGCCGTGGGCAGAGGTCAGCTTCATTCTCTTTTCTTCTCTCTCTCTCGCTCCCTTTTCTTGATATTCTACTCTTCCCTTTCTTTCATTTCTCCTCTTTCTCCTCCACCCATCACTTTCTCTAACAGCCTTCCTGTCGTTTCTACTTCAGCCCCTTTGACTGACAGTGGCACTACACTCTAGAGAACCTGAGAGGACAGTGAGGTCACGGTCTGTACGTCAGCACAAAGGACAGCTTCTTAAATGAGCCTCTGGCGACCTAGTGTGACGTAAGGTGCGTTCAACATGGTAAAGTTTGGGGGGGAAAGAAAAAAAACCCATTACATTTGTTTTGTGTTAGCTGCGAACAATAGCTAAAGTTGGCCAACCGTCTGAGAAGGTGGTGTACGGCGAACGAAGGTACTGTTTCGGGTCTAAACTGTCATCAACACATGATCTTAGTACATGTGGAAGGAATAGTAGTCCTTTGCGGTTGAAACATTACTGCCAAAATGGCACAGCAATCCTTACAAAAATAAACATTTTGGGATGTTCATTCATATCGTTTTATTGAAATTGTTACCAAGCAACATGCTTGCTGCAAACATCACCCTTGAACCTCTACTATGGCCCCACCTAACAAACATCGCCCTTGAACCTCTACTATGGCCCCTGCTAACAAACATCACCCTTGAACCTCTACTATGGCCCCTGCTAACAAACATCACCCTTGAACCTCTACTATGGCCCCTGCTAACAAACATCACCCATGAACCTCTAATATGGCCCCTGCTAACAAACATCACCCTTGAACCTCTACTATGGCCCCTGCTAACAAACATCACCCGTGAACCTCTACTATGGCCCCTGCTAACAAACATCACCCTTGAACCTCTACTATGGTCCCTGCTAACAAACATCACCCTTGAAACTCTACTATGGCCCCTGCTAACAAACATCACCCTTGAACCTCTACTATGGCCCCTGCTAACAAACATCAGTTAAATTGATTTCTATTCGTCTTGACAATTGTATGCGTCTATTTTCAACCTATAACTGCCATGTATTATACTCCCATTATATCTGAGATCTATGAGTCATGGGAATTAACAACACCGCTCTGTGAGGCCAAAATGATAATTATATGAATGGTCTGATTGATTGGAATATGCATGGAGGGATGATCCAAATGATCACCCACTAGGTTTGACAAGGCCCTAACGAGGGGACGAGTGTGTGGTGAGGGAGCGATTGACTCGGTCTGCCCCAGACAGTGATTAGAGGGGGTAGGAGGAGGTAAAGATGGCTGCCGCTCTGGCTCACTAGGTGGGAGCTGATTACCTATCCAGCCAGACAGGCAGGCCTGGAAAAAATGTGCCTTTCCTCACAACCGGCCAATAAGGACCTCTCGTCTGCATCACAGGAGGGGAAGAAGTGGAAGAATTGGAAGACCGAGAGAGTGAGAGTAAGCGAGAGTGAGAGAGCGAGAGAGAGAGAGAGAGAGAGCGACAGAAAGCGAGAGAGAGAGAGCGAGTGAGAGCACGAGAGAGAGAGCATGAGAGAGAGCGAGAGAGCGAGAGAAAGCAAGAGCGAAAGAAGCCCATAGACACAGTCCCCATGATGAGGTGATTAGGGAAGACGAGGGGAAGGCAAAAAATGAGGAAGGTGTGAATTGTGAATCGATGGAAAGCATACCCCACAGTCACACATCACTAGTGACACCAACACGCTCCGAGCTTCAGAGGTTGATGCACAACACATGTCTATGTCTTTGATTTCTATTCCATTTTTTACCTCTACACTATGAAGATAAGGGGATACCAAAGGGGGCCTTGCTCATTAAGGGCACGTTGCCACACGGTACTTCAGCACCACCACTCAAGGCTTGAGACAAATGGTAAGTGCCTTCTTCGCCCTTAACAGTTCATTGTTGCAGGTTCAGAGGAATCTGTAAAGACTGCATGGCGTTCTCTCCCAGTATGAGATTACAAATAACCTTGAGATATACGGGCAAAAATAAACAACTTCGGCTGTATGTTTTTTCTTCTTCTCTTCCTGTCGTGAGTAGCCGCAGGTCCAATTGGTATTTTCTGTGGGTAGTGGGAGGAGGATCGAGCTATTGATGCTCCGAGGAGTGCAAAATGGCCTCCTCTAGTGTGCCCACACACACAAGGACATACACATGCACTGACACAGACACCGGAACCCTCACTGGCCCTCTAGAACTAGTGCAACTAACTGACTTCCAACACGCAACCCGGGGCCCCTGTAGACAGTCAAACTGAGCCCCCAGGCACAGTCCACTAATTGCAAACTCTTCCCGTGTCATGCGACTAGCGCCTATCAATTAGGGAAACTTTCTTTCCGTGTCCATGGGCAACTGTGGGATCTCATTTGGGAGAGTCTATTGGGGAGGGAATCGGTGCACGCAAGCTTTACTCAGTAACTATGGGTGGAGGATGGACTCTCTCTACTGGGAACTTGGCCTATTCCTGTGAGGGAATATGTTTTTTAACAGCTAACCAATTTTCCAGTAGTTCGTTCACAGGATAACAAAACGGCAAGACAAGAACATGTTATGGGGGTTGTGAAGCGCGACAGGATACATTTACAAGCAACACAACTTCTGAGGAGCTATCTGAGAGTAACACAGACAAAATATTGGTTATTTAATATCGGTATTTGAATTCAGAGTTGCACAGGGCTGACAAGTGAGGAACCATACATTTAAAGTCTTTATGAGCCGAGGCAGGCCTTTGAATTAAAGCTCAATCAATACTATGCTTGAAAACTTTTCACCTTCTCAACACCTCGAAACATCAAACAGTCTGTAACATCTGAGCAAAACAGTCAGTTCTTGTTTCCCTCACCGCCAAGTAAAAACCCTTCAACACAGGAAATTGCTCCCACATAAACAAGTGAAAGCTAGTTAGTGCGACATATCAAAAGCTAGACAGACACCCACTCTGTTCATCAGTATGCATCACCTCACCAGGTGAGCTGTCATTCAGTGACACATTTCACTCTCATAGGAAGTTGTCTCCAAAATGGCCACCCATAGTTTCACCAGTTCACACAAACTCTCCCTGGCCTGAGAAACTGCAGCCACACCCATCGATCCGCCCACCCTCTCTCGCTCTCCCTTGACCAATCTATTGTTCCACCTCCATAACCTGCTCCGAGGCACTAGACATCCCCTGCTACCATGGCAGCCAACCGGAGGGGAGGACAAGGCAGCTGATTCATCTATTAATAACACTGGTAGGCAGTAGGTTGCTGCTAGTAGTGGTGGTGGTGTGGGGGAAGCAGGGACCCGAGGAGAGCTGGGAGCTGATGAAAGTCTGTTTGGCCCTCCGAGTGGGAGGAAGGGAGGGATGGGATGGATGTGTAAAGAGGACACAAGGTCAGGAGGAGAACGCTGGCCATTGAGAGAGTGGGCTGGAAACGTATCTGCCATATTGCAGTGACCCTCGTGCTACTCTAGCAGACTAACTCTTGAGAGGAGGATCTCGGGAAATAGTTGTTTGTTTAGCGTTATGATAAAGCATCATGTCCTCGAGCAAGGTTTCCCAACCCTAGTCCTGGAGTGCACTCAGCAATAACACATTTTTGTTGTAGCCCCAGACAAACTCGCTTGATTCAACTTAACGAGGGCTTGATGATTAGTTGACAAGTTGAATCAGGTGTGCTTGTCCACGGCTACAATAAAAATGTGTGCTGTTGGTGGGACTCGAGGCCTGGAGTTGGGGAACACAGTCTGAGGGCGCTGTGTCTCAAGTTCCAGTATATGAACCAGCACTGGATCCTGGGATGTTCCCAACTGGCCCATCACAGTTAGCTGGATTTGATTTAGAAAGTTAATATTTTTGTATCTATAAGGGCCTCCTAGGGCATAATTTCTGACCTCATGCCAAGGCCAAATCTAAGTGACAAACCATATTGACAGCTAGCCTCTCGTTATGCTTCTTGTCCCCATTACGGGGTCATGAACTCTGTAACACATGGGGTCATGTTCACCCCTCTCTTAATATGTCACCATCTCTTTAATGCCACTGGGTGTTAATGTAGGGTCCCCAGGGTCCCTGGAGGCGCGGTCTTATCCGATTAGGCCCCGACTGAGCACTTCCTCATCACCAACGCTGGAACTTCCTCATCTGTCACCCGTCGCCACGGCGCATTGTCAGCTACTGACGGGACAGATAAGTGGCGGGTGATTAGCATCCCCCTCCCCCCATTGGCCCTAGCAGAGAGTGGAGGCGGACGGGGTCATCTTGTTAGTGCCAAAGGGGCCGTGTAAATGAGATGTGACTGACGTTCCAGGACATTACTTACACACACTGACATGAGAGGAGAGCCAGGCTATAAATACCAGCTCTCAAGGCAATTTAATTAGAGTAGACACAGACATAGGTGTTGCATGGGAGGGAAGAACTCATTCTTTCTCCCGTTCAAAAAAAACGGAGCAAAGCCAAAGCACGACAGCATGTTGCAACGCCCTGTATTAGCACCGGAGCAAAAGCCTGCCCACCATGTGGGTCTCCTAGACCAAGATTGAAGAAGAGAGTAAAGATCTCATTATCTGACTTTTTCAAGTATCTGAACTCAATAGCAGAGCATAATGAAAACATACAAATATAGTATTTCACTGCTACTTCACTGTCCATGTTCAGCAAGCTTACGTTCAGATGCGAGTTCAAGGCCCAATGTCATTTTCCTGCAGAAGGAGCATAATTAACAAGTGAAAAAGGAAACATCTCAGCCTATCGTCCTTTCTATCGGTCTCGCCTTTTGTCTCCCTCCTCTATAACTCAGGCCTGATAAGTCGAGTTGGAGCCGCAGAACCCCCCTTATCGGGCGACTCGACGGAGGACCCCATTGTTTATCTTGGGCTCCGGTAATGGGACAGAGTAATTTCTCATTTGTAATAATATCAAAAAGCAATTACCACTGCCGTGAATAAAAGTCATTGAACAATGGTGGCCATCAATCATCTGAGAGGAAGCATGGGACGAGAGAGAGCGTTTCCCGCTTAGTGTTTATTGTCATTTTTTCCCCTCCTGTGACGGTGGAGTCAGCTGTTTATATTTGTTTGCTGTGTATTGTGAAAGGGCAATGACCTGTGGCAGAGATGCAAGATATGCATTTCATTTAGAGTACAGTCGGAGGAAATGTAATGCGGCCAACCTATACAGTGGATTGTGATTTGTTTTTCGCTTTTGTATTCGAGTTGTTTTCCTGTGCGGGATTTTCTCTCAGGGATTCGTTATAGGACCAGTCTGACCATCGATTCATTTTCACGTATAATATACAATCTCTGCATGCCCTCCATTCTCTGACCCCCCCCTTCCCCACCATCTCTCTCTCCATCATCTCTCTCCGTCTCTGAATAATCCAAGGTCTTTATTTAGAGCTCTCTAGGTAAAGGTGAAATGTCTGCCACTTCCTAATGATGTCTGTCGCTGTTGCCCCCAATCTCACGAGCCACCCTGAAATAAACATGAGCCTGTGGGAGTGTGAAAGGAGAGAGAGAGAGGGGGGGGCAAAGAGGGAGAGAGAGGAGGAGGGAAGAGGAAGAGCTATACAGTGGCTCTGTGTTACAATATCTTAATATCACGGAGCAGCTTGTGAATGTGCATATTTTTGTTTAAGTGAAGAGACGTGAGGCACGAGGAGGTTTAGCTTGTAATGTCGTTATACAACTCTGGTCACTAGGCATCGTCTTCGCAAACCATGTGACAAGACAACCTATAATCTTAAAAGCACATATGGATGTAATTATGCAGAGCTGAGTGTTCTGTATAGACAGAGCCACCCTCCTAGCATTTCCAGAGGTGTAATTTTCAAATTGCTATCGACTCCTTTTTATCCCCCCACATAACCCAAATTGATTTCAAGCTTCTGACCATTATATATATGAATATTAAATGATGAGATTGATTGTTAGCCTGAAATGGGCGTTAAGGGTCGTATTGTCAAGTTGAAGGGATAAGGTTGTTCATATTAGCATGTTAGCTGACATCTATAGACTTCCAGGCATTGCGCTAATGCTTGTTAGCATTGGCCTACAAAACTACCTCTAACTTCCTTCATACTGAAAATCCACAAGTTCACCTGACTATGGGGAAGTAGAAAAGTATCCCTTTAACCTCTTGAAAACCCTAAAGGAGCTACTGGTGCTGGAACCTTATCAGAGTTATGTTTATGCAAACTGGCAGCCTCTAATGAGGATTCTACTCTGTGTGGGACGAGGTGAGTTTTTATCATTTACGATGTGAAGTGCGTTGAACAGCAGGAATGGAGCAGAGCTATGCAAATCCAATGAATTAAATGATTTGTGTTATTATTAGTATGTATAATAGTTTAGTATGAGACTTTCTATGATTCTATTCGATCATGAGGGGAAAAGAGGTACATAAATACTGCAATGTCAGTTTGGTTTGATTCAATTGAATCCACAGTTGGCGACATCTTCTTTCCTTTCCTCGCCACCTTCTTCCTTATTTCTCCCCACCTTCAACACTTAGCATGCACCGTGTCTCAGTTCCATTTCCTGTCCACACTTCATACGGTGACAGCTCACAGCCAGTGTCAACACTATGACACTGTATTCCTCTCACCATCTCCTGTCCTCCTCTCCAGGCCCTGTTCCACAGCAGGTCATCCTTCCTGTGAGAGGAGGATGGATGCCATTAACCTTTGTCATGTGATCTCATCAAGGGCGGACGCTGAGGTCCCCCCGGGGGTTTAGAGGGTCTATTGGAAAAAAGTGTGCGGGTACACGTGTGAGTGTGCATCTGTCTGAGTGTTGGCGTGTGCATCAGCCTCTGAGAGGCTGTATGGAGGTGACCCTCTCAGTTGATCTCGTTAGCATTCCAGCCAGGCATCCGGCAGTAGGAGGCTGGCCCAGCCATAAAAAGAGAAGGCCACCCGGGAGCACATTAGAACAGAGCAGAGCCAGGGGACAGGACATAATCTGCTGTGTGTCAGCGGGAAAGCCTGATGCTATTACACCACAACTGTAAGGTTACGACCCCGACACAGGGCCTGAGTGCCCCTGTGTTCCTCTATATGCCCTAGGCAGGCTGACCTCCAAGTCAGATAGAGCCGAGGTAGAGACGGGCTGATGATGTGGTTTAGAGTCAGTTTACTGTATTGTTTGTCCTGCTGGGATTCAACTAGATTCTTTTGTGAAAAAGATGCACAAAGCACATCGAAGTGGACAACACTTTAAAGTGATTCTACTTGTTCCAACCTAGAAAAGAATGACTTGGTTAGGTTTGTGTCTCACTTGGGTATGGTCTGAGAAATAAAATAAAGACATATTGAAAGGCCACATGTACTCTGCCTCTGTCTTACAACTCTCTCTTTAACCCTTTCCCTCCCCCTGTCTCTCGTCCTCTTACTCTCTCTCTCCCTCTCCTTGACATTAAGACTTGCGCAGTCTTTCTCTCTCTCAATCAGCACGTGTGAGAGTCAGCAGAGGAGACAGACAAAGATAGGAGTATTACTAAGCATGTAGATTCAACAAAGACCAGATCAACCTACGGAAGGGGGTTTTGCTGCGTATGTGTGTGTGTGTTTGTAATACACACGCCTAACATACACTGAAGGCAAAATATCTCTTAACCATCACGTTTAGCTGCGGATTAAGACAAAGTTGTCACCCCCCTTTTGAAGTGTGATCTGACAAACTTGACTTTACACGTTAAAGTCTGAGAGATCCATGTTTTCCCGAAAAGCTTCAACCCTGGCAGAGTATGAACAGAAATAGACGGCTGCCAGTCTATTGCTACGGGTCTGCATGACCAGCGCATCTGAAAGCAGATGAGTGACAAGGGGAGTTTGCTGGGAAGAGAGGCAGCATCAGCAGACAAATGAGTGACAAGGGGAGTTTGCTGGGAAGAGAGGCAGCATCAGGAGACAATTGAGTGGGTTAGGGGCTGTAGGTGAGCTGGAGGTGTCAAAAAAGCCTGGATGAGCTGACGGTAAATATTTAAATCGCTAGACTGGACACTCCCTCTGGCCACTGTGCTTGGCGAAACGGAGCAGCTGTCTGTGTGTGTCTATCAAATCAAATCATATACTTCATAAACAACAGGTGTAGACTAACAGTGACATGTTTACTTACGGGCACCTCTCAACAATGAAATAAATAAATAACACGGAATAAATAAACACACAATGAGTAACTATTACTTGGCTATGTACAGTACCAGTCAAAAGTTTGGACACACCTACCTCATTCAAAGGGTTCATCTTTATTGGGAATGTTTTCTACATTGTAGAATAATAGTGAAGACATCACAACTATGAAATAACATATATGGAATCCTATAGTAACTGAAAAAGTGTTAAACAAATCAAATATATTTCATATTGTAAAGTTGAAACCCTTTGCCTTGACAGCTTTGCAACCAGCTTCATGAGGTTGGAATGGAGGTGTGCCTTGTTAAAAGTTAATTTGTGGAATTGCTTCCCTTATTAATGCGTTTTGAGCCAATCAGTTGTGTTGTGACAAGATAGGGATGGTATACAGAAGACAGCCTATTTGGTAAAAGACCACGTCCATATTATGGCAAGAAACATTTCAAGACCTTTGAAAGTTTCTTCAAGTGCAGTCGCAAAAACCATCAAGCGCTATGATGAAACTGGCTCTCATGAGGACCACCACAGGAAAGGAAGACCCAGCTTTACCCTCTGCTGCAGAGGATAAGTTCATTAGAGTTACCAGCCTCATAAATTGCAGCCCAAATAAATGCTTCACAGAGGTCAAGTAACAGAGACATCTCAGCATCAACTGTTCAGAGGAGACTGCTTGAATCAAGCCTTTATCGTTGATTTGCTGCAAAGAAACCACTACTACAGGACACCAATAATAAGAGACTTACTTGGGCCAAGAAACATGAGCAATGGACATTAGACAGGTGGCAATCTGTCCTTTGGTCTGATGAGTCCAAATTTGAGATTTTTGGTTCCAACCACTGTGTCTTTGTGAGACGCAAAGTCATTGGCTCCTGAGTGGTGCAGCGGTCTAAGGCACTGCATCTCAGTGCTAGAGGCGTCACTACAGACCCTGGTTATATTCCAGGCTGTATCACAACTGCCTCTGATTGGGAGTCCCATAAGGCGGCGTTGACCCAGCGTCGTCCAGGCCGTCATTGTAAATAAGAATTTGTTCTTAACGGACTTGCCTAGATAAATAACGGTTAAATAAAATAAAAATTAAGAGTAGGTGAACGGATGATCTCTGCATGTGTGGTTCCCACCCGAAAGCGTGGGGTGCATTGCTGGTGACACTTTTTGTGATTTATTTAGAATTCAAGGCACACTTAATCAGCATGGCTACCACAGCATTCTGCAGCGATACACCATCTCATCTGGTTTGTGTTTAGTGGGACTGTCATTTGTTTTTCAACAGGACAATGACCCAACACACCTCCAGGTTGTGTAAGGGATATTTGACCAAGAAGGAGATGGTGATGGTGTGCTGCATCATCTGATCTGGCCTCCACAATCACCCGACCTCAACCCAATTGAGATGGTTTTGGATGAGTTGGACCGCAGAGTAAAGGAAAAGCAGCCAACAAGTGCTCAGCATATGTGGGAAATCCTTCAAGCATTCCCGGTGTAGCTGGTTGAGAGAATGCCATGAGTGTGCAAAGCTGTCATCAAGGCAAAGGGTGGCTACTTTGAAGAATCTCAAATATAAAATATATTTTGTTTTAACATTTGTTGATTCATATGTGTTATTTGTGTTATTAGTTTTGATGTCTTCACTATTATTCTAAATTTAGAAAATAGTAAAAAATAAAGAAAAACACTTGTGTTTCCCAAACTGTTTTCATTTTATCCAGAGGTAAACAAATCATCGGCCAGAGCGTCAAGTGTGCGCTCTGAACGCTTCAAGAGCGAAACGAGATGGGTGGGGCTAAAGCTTAAGAGTGTGTGAACGGTAAACGATGCTGAATGGATGTAGACAATGGATGTAGCTCTTCACTAAATACCAAAACATTCAAAGGCCATTTTCTCAAAAGTTTTTATACAAGTTTGTCAACTTTCAAAGCAGAATTATTTTCCCATTGTTCCTCTAAAATGCAGTGTATGATCTACCATTTTGTTACACTGTGCGGAGTAGGGTATCACATCTAACAAACCAAACACTGAAGTACGGTCATAGAAGGTAAAGTAAAAACCCAAACCGGTCCATGCATTAATACCAGTATGTTTAAATAGAGTATATCGCCCAGCCCTACACAGTGCGATCGAGTCAACAGACACACTCACTTCTACAATAGGGGGGCTACAACAGTAGGAACCATCACAGACCAAAACAGAGGCTTTTATCTCTCTTCTCCTTCTCGGGAAGCTTGGGTTTTTGGGAGATGCTTGCCAAGAGGTAAGTGTGAAAAATGGGCGCAGCGCAGTGCCAAAGTAAAACTGTGCTGGATTTAAAGTGGAAGGGAGTGTGCTGTAGTGCTACTGCAGAGCTTGCCTTCGCTAGCGTGTTACTGATTTAATGAGTCACGACAGTGTCAGGAGATAAAGCATTTGATCAGAGATGGGAGTCCACAGCTACATTTATATGTGCATCTACTTACAGAGGAGAGGCTGGGACATCCGTGTGTGTGTGTGTGTGTGTGTGTGTGTGTGTGTGTGTGTGTGTGTGTGTGTGTGTGTGTGTGTGTGTGTGTGTGTGTGTGTGTGTGTGTGTGTGTGTGTGTGTGTGTGTGTGTGTAAAGTATGAATGTGTGTGTAGAGTGGTATTAGGGGAGTATGTCAAGGCTATGCTAGAACTAAGAGGTCTACTACATGTTAGCTATGAAGCCATTCTGAAGCTTCATCCAGAGTACCTCATTACAAATCCCCCCCGTCCCGTCCCGTAACCTCCACCTGTCGAGTACTAGGCCCTCTGCGACATCGCTTACCTCAGAGATGAGCAATCAATAAGGAGAAGGCACGTTTGAATTGTCCACTCCTTTCTCCGCATGATTCCCCGTCCCTCTATCCTCTTCTACCACCGCCCTCATCCCTCGCTATCCCCACCCTTATCTTCACTCTGTTGCTCCTGTTCTTCAGTATGGATTATTCACAGCCGAGTGCAATTACTCCAGAGCATACTCACTATGCCACTGGCCACCCACATCCAGTCCGACCGATAACCAACAGCCTCATTTGGGCCCATTACTTATTATTTATGATCCATTCTCCGGGTGAACATGGGCAGCCCCCGAGCCAGCTAATTGTGGCTGGAGCTGATTGTAATGCACACAAAAAGAACGCGCCCCCTTAAAGAACAATTACGGGGAGCACCTAGTCAAAAGCGGGTGGGAGGGGGTGGGGGTGGTGGGGGTAAGGTTGAAGGGTAAGAGGGGTGTTGGCTAGTGATAAGCCCTACAGGCACTGAGCTGTTGGGAATTTCCTTAGGCATGAACATATTCTTGCCAACTGTCCTCAGGTCAGTGATGCAGGTCGTCAGGGTGGACGTCATTAAGATCCGGTTGACCTCTGGTCAGTATCTGGATTCAGACAGAGCATAGCCTCTTTACCATTTGAGTGGTTTTAATAATTACAATTACAATTGGCCGACTATGGACCAGTGTTCCAGATAGATGTTTTGCTACAATGCCGTAAGCCTCGTGTATTTCACTGCTCCTGGCTGCCTAAGCTTGTTAGCGTCCAAAGTCCTTGAAGGATGACTGGATATCTGCAAAGTGACACCTTTTTGGTCAGTCAATGAAAATGAAGAAGAAAAAAAAGATTGCGAGAGAGAACGGGACGGAGAGGAGGAAAAAAGCAGAGATTGAACAAAAGATGGTCTCGCAAAGAAGAAAGGCATTGGGAACAAGAGGAGAGCTATGGGTTGGAGAGTACAGAAAGAAATAGAGAAGAGAGAGAGAGAGAGAGAGAATAGAGAGTGAATATGGTAAGAAGGAAGAGAGGGAATGCAGCCAGTACAGTATATTAGGGTCATCGAGGAATGTAGCTCGGGAGCGTGTGACTCATTAAAACAATGAGTCACTTCGCTCTCTCACCCTCACATAGATGAGCATCCACTTCATGAATTTGAGGCTTGGGCAGGAGCCCTGAGTGACATGCTGCATCTCAAACTCATCTCACCTTCTAGCCCCTGGTCCCCCCCACCACATCTTCTCCAGTGAGGGGATGAGTTATACAGATGTAAGATCTTAATTTGATCCCTCGTTTGTTGCTGAGACTTTTCCTGCACTGCAGGAAATGCAGATGAGCTTTGTGACTTACACAAATAATATTTAACTGAAAAATCACATTACAGTATTTCACTTTTCAAGTAGCCTACTTTTGGCCAGCTAATAGCCTAACCACTGATTAAGTAACATACGTTTTCATACTGGTCCCCTGTGGGAATCAAACCCACAACCTTGGCATTGCAAGTGCCATGCTCTACCAACTGAGCCACATGGGACCATGTAACATTAGGGACTAAACGTTCAAATCCTATTGCAGGAGGATTATTTTTTCTGTGACAATATAGGTCAAATTATTATCCTACACCTGTAAGACCAACGCCCCCACAAAATATATCCTTCTCTCCAGCTCTCTCCATTTCTCTTTCTCTCTCTTTGAGAGGCCCAGAGGTGGATAGCGAATGGCAATAGTAAGATATTACTGAAGAGGAAAGTCAGAGAGGAAGAATGAGAGAGATGCATCATATTGCTGTCTTTCTCCGATATTTTTTTCTTTCTTCTCTGTCTCTCACCCCGCCCGACTCTCTTTCTGATAAGGCCCAGGGGAGGTAGGCGAGGGCACACTCCCCTTCTCTCTCTCTGGGACACTTCCTGATGGACTCTCTTCACTGTCACTGTGATGACGTTTCTCCTTGACTGCTGCTGTAACTGGATCTCACCATGTCACCCAGGGAGGGAGCTGGAGTGGACAGACAGTGATACAGACGACTGATGTCGAAGAGGAGACTGGGAAGTGTGGTGCCATTAGCTGAAGACACAGAGGTAGTACTGAGCGATTAACCGGTTTTTAAACACCAAATTGAATGGCATCAGTTCAATTCTTTGAAATCAATTTCCTTCGTTTTTTTTCTGGGAACAGATTGCACAGTTTCTCTAGAGATAAATACAATCCAGCCTGAACTGTGGGAAGTAGTAGTGTGATGTAGTTTCCAACAGGCCAATTTTCTACATAGTTTAGCACAGAAAACGTGGTAATTACGGTAACTACAATGACCATAATCCATTGCGCATCTACTTGTTCGGTCTTGATAGCAGGTATTCAGCAGTCATCAGTAGTAAAATCACTGAGGAAGCTAAGCCAGGAAAAAAAATCCATATTACAACCTATGTGTTGTGATAATTGTGTTCTTTCCTCTATGTTAGTTAATATCCCTATTCGCCGTAATATATAGGCCTAAATTCATCACAAAACTGGAGAGCAGCATCTGTCCAGGGAAGTCCACAAACAGACAGTTGCATAACCTACTACAGCATGGTCAAGCAAGTTAATGTTTCCAATTAGTTCGTCACCAGAGGAAAACGACACAACGAGATGAAACAATTCAAGTTGTATCTGTAAATGTTTGGTTTGTGATTGGTGTGAAGCCAAGTCCAAACTGGCTTCTTTGGTGCACCAGGACCAGTCACAGTTGAGCTCATTCAGATGAGCTCAACGCAGATCTTGTTGTTTTGTTTTAAAGAGTTGCCAAATGCTTGCTGACTTCCCTTGCATTCAATGTTAGGGGGGTGTAACAATGTCATACTCCTTTTGACCAGACAGCATCAAATAGATGGCCTACACATTCTGAGATAGAGAGGAGCTGTTTCACTCACTCAGAAGCTTTATCCAGTGAGATACATTCTGCCTCTTGCGAATTGAAGGAAAGTTATGAGACAAAAGATACATTATTTAATTGTGTTCTTGGTAATTTTTTTGTGGAAGCCTGGCTTCCCTTGGCATCCATTAATACATTCTACTGGCAGTCATAAAACAATATACCTTAGTGATTTTGTCAGACAGCATAGGCAGAATAAAACAAACTAATATACACAGCAATTTAAACATTTTATGAAAGTAAAGTAATGTGAATAAATGATGGTTAATAAGCAGTAATGCGCAGTCACTACCATCGTGGGACATTTATATATTTTTTACAAATAAATCAGAGTTGATACAGCATTCAACCCACATAATGCATAGTGCATTTAATGTCATTTTAAAAAAAATGAAAATTGAAAACGGATCATCGTTTGATAATAGAACCAAAACCGAACGCACCTCATAAAGCACTAATCACTCGGCACTACAAAGAGGAGAGAGCTTTTATTTGGCCCTGTCAGCTAATTATAGCAAAGCCTCGTGCGTCCTGTTCAAGTGGGACACTGACTTGTGAGTTATGAGGTGGAGTTGAAGTTTGTCGGGGTGTGTGTGGGAGTCTCTCTGTGTGCGTGCGTGCCCCTTTCCTGACACTTCTTTTCCACATGGCATACCCCAAGCGACTAGGCAGTGACGCAATCATCTCCTCCTACACACGGAGAATACTTTCACCTGTCCTCTTCCTCGTCATATTAGACATCTCTGCCTCTCACTTGCTCTTTGTCTCTCAGTTCTTTTTAAATCAATTCTACCAACCTTGTTCGACTTCTTGGTCACAGAAAGTGTTCCACACGTTTTTTTTGTCCTATTGAGACTTGTCTCAGGCTGTGTTTTGAGTTATTCTGTTGAGATGAATCACAGGCACACAGGGCTTTACTGTAGAGGGGCTAGGGGGAGAGGAGTGGAGAAGGGGGGTTATAGCACCCGTTAGGCATTCATTATGGGGACGTGATGGCCCGTACATGTCTGTGAGACCACTCCGCCTGGCTAGCTGCCTGCCTTCCAGCCTGCCTGCCAGGAACAAAGTACCTGTGAGCATAGGGCCTGCTTCTCACCTTCACCATATCCCTCTCTCTTACACACAGCCAGCTGCATTGCTTAGTTAGGACAATCCCCCCCCACTCCCCCAATAATCTGTGATAAAGTTGCGGCTAAGCAAATACATGAACAGTTAATTGATTTTGTAGTGTCGAAACAGTTCTTTGTGCATCTGTGTCAACCTTTGGCGAACATCAACAGTACAAGGGAGATTGTCACATCAGCAATGCAGAGATGTAGGATACCAGTAGAAAACAGACAACAAAGTAAGGTGAAGAAAGAGAGGAGTGAGCGATTGAATAAGGCATGAGAGACGAAGACAGGCAGGCGCCGGGAAGGGTGAGGATGGAGGGGAAGTGGAGGAGGGGGTACTGGCGGTTATGGGGGTCAGCCTTTCTTCTTAAAGCGGAATAAATAAAGAGCGACACCGATCTTGTGAGACAAAAACTATTTCAATATTTAATATCATCTGGCACAAGGCGGCAGCAGGACCTGAAGTGGGAGGTTTTGATTCATGGCCTTGGCTAAGTGCCTCTGAGGGCAACTGGTGTAGAGGGCTACTCCTGTCTTCTTTTGAATCAGAGGAGAGCTCTAATAGCTTATAGACCAGGGGAAGGCAACCTTGCTCCTGGAGTGCCACAGGCACAGTTAATTGATTAATCGAATATCTGAATGGACATTTGCATTCGATTACTTGTGAGAGTGTACCATTTTTTGGGAGAAAAACAGTGATACGCCTATTTTAACCATGAAAATGATCCATGCGACATTGCTGCATGCAAGTACATAGTATGCCATGTGACATTCTTCATTTAATAAAACAAACTTTTGGAATGTAGCTTTCATCACTTGCGCCCCATAAAAAAGACTTGCAGGTAGCCTGCGTTTCACCTGGGTTGCTTACTGTTAATGCCATGCAGTCAGTAGAGCTCTACCAGTCTTGAGCCACACATCTTAGCAAAAAAAATAATATATATATATACAGTTGAAGTAGGAAGTTTACATACACTTAGGTTGGTGTCATTAAAACTTGTTTTTCATCCACTCCACAAATGTATGTAGATATATTGGAGCAACATCTCAAGACATCAGTCAGGAAGTTAAAGCTTGGTCAGAAATGGGTCTTCCAAATGGACAATGACCCCAAGCATACCAGCAAAATGGCTTAAGGACAACACATTCAAGGTATTGGAGTGGCCATCACAAACCTCAAACCTATATAAAATGTGTGGGCAGAACTGAAAAAGCGTGTGCGAGCACGGAGGCCTACAAACCTGACTCAGTTACACCAGCTCTGTCTGGAGGAATGGGCCAAAATTCATCCAACTTATTGTGGGAAGCTTGTGGAAGGATGCCCGAAACATTTGACCCAAGTTAAACAATTTAAAGGGCAATGCTACCAAATACTAATTGAGTGTATGTAAACTTCTAAACCACTGGGAATGTGACGAAATAAATAAAAGCTGAAATAAATCAGTCTCTCTACTATTATTCTGACATTTCACTTTCTTAAAATAAAGTGGTGATCCTAACTGACCTAAGACAGGGAATTTTTACTAAATGTCAGGAATTGTGAAAAACTGAGTTTAAATGTATTTGGCTAAGGTTTATGTAAACTTCCGACTTCAACTGTATATATATATATTTTTTTTTCAGGGGGGGGGGGCTTGCCTGTTTTGCATGTTATTTTAGCATTAATACTTGTCACATATCAGTATTTACACAATGTAAAAAATATATATATTCAGTTAATAAAGCTGCATACAAACATGGTCTCTTTTTGTTTTCTTGAGTAAGGCAGCTCCAAAATGCAGCTGTTTCAGCCTCGATCAGTGCTTTCTGTTGTGGAGGGGCGAGCCGGCAGAAAATAGGAGCATTGCGCCGTGATTGGCTCAGTGTTCTGTCACTCATGGGGACAGTACGTCATCGCCAAGTAAACATCCAAAATGTCAGCCCTTTGGGTCATGCCATGCCATAGAGATATATTACAAGTGCCCTTCCAAGAAGGCTCAAGGTCATTGGCCATAGATAAAATGACGTTAAATCACGTTATAAGCACAGTAGCTTGATTGGACTGATCATGTCAACATCTTACTTTCAAAGTCTTAGCTAGCAGTAATCATCATGAATTAAGTTGAAAATCTACTGTCAAATCCTTTTTAATCCATGTCATATGAAGAGAAATTATAGATTAAAACGTATCGGTGCTCATCAGCCATAAAGATTACACAACAAGTTGGAAATCGCAAATTCAACAATAAGTTGTTTGGAAGGAATCAGTGACTAACTTCAAACGCTGCAAAGAAACCACTAACGTTAGCCTGCTATTCAATGGAGTGGCTGTGTGTTTTTTTCCTCAGAGTTCCCACCATAAATCCAAGGAATGCCAGACTTTGATGATGAAGTTTGATGACTAAATTTGCCCACAAAGGACCGCCGCGCCACCTTCACAAGGTGAGTCCACAAATGTCTTGTATGCTGCCGCATTAATTACGTAATATGCAAGGGAGATATGTATACTGCAGCTAAGAAAGTAATACTACAGTTGAAGTGGGAAGTTTACATACGGTTAGGTTAGAATCATTAAAGCTCATTTTTCAACCACTCCACAAATGTATTGTTAACAAACTATAGTTTTGGCAAGTCGGTTAGGACATCTACTTTGCATGCCACAAGTAATTTGTCCAACAATTGTTTACAGACAGATTATTTCACTGTATCACAATTCCAGTGGGTCAGAAGTTTACATACACTAAGTTGACTGTGTGTTTAAACAGCTTGGAAAATTCCAGAAAATGATGTCATGGCTTTAGAAGCTTCTGATAGTCTCATCATTTGAATCAATTGGAGGTGTACCTGTGGATTTATTTCAAGGCCTACCTTCAAACTCAAAAGAAATAGGCCAAGACCCTCTACATGTCTGGTTCATCCAAACACCTGAAGGTACCACGTTCATCTGTACAAACAATAGTACGCAAGTATAAACACCATGGGACCACGCAGCGGTCATACTGCTCAGGAAGGAGACGCGTTCTGTCTCCTAGAGATGAACGTGCTTTGGTGCGAAAAGTGCAAATCAATCCCAGAACAACAGCAAAGGACCTTGTGAAGATGGTGGAGGAAACAGATACAAAATATCTATATCCACAGTAAAACGAGTCCTATATCGACATAACTTGAAAGGCCGCTCAGCAAGGAAGAAGCCACTGCTCCTTAACAGCCATTAAAAAGTAAAACAGTTTGCAACTGCACATGGGGACAAAGATGGTACTTTTTTGGAGAACAAACAAATATTGAAGCAATCTCAAGACATCAGTCAGGAAGTTAAAGCTTGGTCGCAAATGGGTCTTCCAAATGCACAATGACCCCAAGCATACTTCCAAAATTGTGGCAAAATAGCTTAAGGACAACAAAATCAAGGTATTGGAGTGGCCATCACAAAGCCCTGACCTCAATCCCATAGAACATTTGTGGGCAGAACTTAAAAACAATCTGTGTGCAGGCATGCTAACAAATCTGACTCAGTTACACAAGGTCTGTCAGGAAGAATGGGACAAAATGCACCCAACTTATTGTGGGAAGCTTGTGGAAGGCTGCCCGAAACATTTCACCCAAGTGAAACAATTTAAAGGCAATGCTACCAAATACTAATTGAGTGCAAGTAAACTTCTGACCCACTGTGAATGTGATGACAGAAAAAAAAGCTGAAATAAATCTTTCTCTCTACTATTATTCTGACATTTCACATTCTTAAAATAAAGTGGTGATCCTAACTGACCTAAGACAGGGAATTTTTACTAGGATCAATTGGAATTGTGAAAAACTGAGTTTAAATGTATTTGGCTGAGGTGTACGTACACTTCCAACTTCAACCTTAAGTTAATTTTGTGTAATAAGCTGTTAGTAGCCCTTGTGCCTCACACTAATAATTTGGTCTATTTTCACCAATGCTGTATTTTAAACACATCGTTCGTGACCTGGTTTGTGCTTGTTTGGCTACTTTTTTATACAGCTTTGACAGTGCTACTGATAGTGGTGGACGTGCATCTTTTTTGATACACAAAGGCCCAAACGGTGTTCAATGTGCCTCAACCTAATAATTTGGTCTATTTTCACCTCTTAATTTCACCTACTGTTCTAACTTGGTGGTGCACATGTAGGCTATAACCTATTTTAGAGAAATGTAATCCATCATCAAATATAGTAAGAGCTTTCATCGTCTGTTTATATGAACTCTTTATTTATCTCATGGTTCTGACTTGTTGTACAGGGAGTACACAGGGAGTAGAACAGCCCATGTTCTGAATTTTGCCACTGAACAGATAGTTATATTGACTACGTCCATCGTCTCTTGCTCATGAATGTCTTAATCTAAATTACAGATTGCCTCTTATCCGCTTGTCGTCCCCAGTTGAAACTAGCAGGGGAAGTGGGACATTTCTGATCAATGCAAAATGGAATTCAAAGGATAGAATTAAGATACATCTGAATAGAGCCGTTGTAGACAAGGATGGTGAGTGCAGTAAAATAGCATTAATTAGCCTCGCTAGCTAGCTAGTTGTCTAACTTAGCTGGCTAGCATATCTAGCTTGTTTCTATTGATTTGAGACAAGCGTTACCAGATGGTATGATAGATAATCTATGGTAGCAACAATTTTAACTAGTGTGAGAATGGCAACTTTTTCTCTCTCTTTTCCCCCTCCCATGTCACACATACACTAGCTCCTGCCTATCTAGTGCACTGCTGCTGCAGCAAGCAGAGGGCAAGTCACTCAGGCTGCACACCAAGCAGGTGCCAAAGTTGTAAAAAGTTTCACAAAAAAACATTTATTTTGACAATCCGGCTATCCAATTTTAGGATACTATTAGAATAGTGACAAAATGTCTAATGCCCATCCCTAGTGCACATCTCTAAGTCACTTCTCTTCCTAGTGCAGTGAGAAGTGAAGGAGGCAGACATTAAACAGCAGGGGTGTAAGCATTGGTCCAAAACGTTTTGCAACGAAAAAACGTTTACTACAAACGGAAAACATTTTGCAACGAAAACAATCATATTTATTGGACAAATTTAGGTAAGTCGCTCCCCGTTTCGTTCCGTTTGCCTCCTTTTGGTTTCTATTGAATACACCCCAAGACTGGAGAATGCACCCTGTGGTTGGAGCTGCTGTTTAAAACTGCCATATTTCTCTCAAAGAGTCCCACACACCGATTGCACTTCCCCTTGTTTACACAAAGCCCCAGCTGGCCTTGGGGGCCCGGGAGGGAGCGCTGGAGCACTTCAGACTTAAAACAAACATCCCTCCCTCCCTTGTTCCCGCCGTGGTTTCATTTCTCCCTCCATTACATATTCCTCCCTGCGAGGAAATTCCAGCATAAATGTAAATATACCTACAGGGAAGTTGTATTGTGGGGAATATGACCCCATACGCAGGCTAGCGCTAATCAAGGTCAGGGCAAAAGAAATTGACAAACTGGGGACATTTTCTTGGTCCTCTCGAAGTCAAACGCTATTTCTAGGGGGTTTAGGGTTTAGGGTTTGGGTTAGAATTAGTGTTAGGATTTCATTAAGGGTCAGGGTTAAAAGCAAGGGTTAGTTTTAGAGTAAGGAGCTAGAGTTAGGTTCAGTGTTACGGTTAAGGTTCAGTTTTTGGGAAGGGAAAATAGAATTTTGAATGGGACTGAATTGTGTGTCCCCACAAGGTTAGCTGTACAAGACTGTGTGTGCATGTGCCAGTGCGTCCTTGTGTGTCAGAGAGAGTGTTGAGGGGGGTGTCCAATCGAAACACACTTAATACTTGTATGCTGACTACTCAAGCATGCTATCAGTAGTCAGGACGATGGAGCTTTTGTGCAGTATACAGACTCCCTGCCTTTAGAAAACAAAACACTAGTTCTCCCATAAAACAAATAGTTCCTGGGTGTGAATGAGAAACAGAAAGAGATTTCTGTTTCTGCTCGCAAAATGCATAACAATATGGGAGCTTGGTTCTTTAGAGAGGATAGTGGTGGTAACAACATGTCCTCACTGAGGGGCGACGTGGAGAGAGAGAGAGATCGACCAGAAAGAACAGCCAGACAAAGGAGAAGTGATACGTTATAGAGAAAGGGAACCGTCATTGAGAAAAGGGTGGGGACAGCGGGTTGCAGCAGAGAGAGGTTGGGGCTATTTACTGTGAGATTTCACGCAGCGCTTCGGTTAATCCATCAATTGTGTGATTTCCATCCCTTTTGATGGGGATGGGGAAGAGGCACTTACTATCCATTAAGTTAATTATTGAAGTAAAAGTTGAAGGGCAGCAAGGGTTGTGGGTTGCCAGGTCTGCTACAGAGATGGCATGAGGGAGAGGGAAGGAAAGGGATGTGGCAGTGGGGAGGGAATGACCCCCTGCAGCAACTTGCCCCCTGCTTCTCTTTCACCCAAATCCAGACAGCTGATGTTCTGAAAGAGCTGCAAAATCTGGATCCCTACGAATCAGCTGGGCTAGACAATCTGGACCCTCTCTATAATTATCAGCCAAAATTGTTCAACCTCTCTTTCGCATCGCCTGAGATCCACAAAGATTGGAAAGCTGCTGCGGTCATCCCCCTCTTCAAAGGGGGAGACACTCTAGACCCAAACTGTTTTAGAACTATATCCATCATGCCATTGTAAAATCTTCGAAAGCCAAGTTAACAAACAGATCACCGACCATTTTGAATCCCACCGTACCCTCTCCATTATGCAATCCGATGCACAACCCAACCAAGCCGCACTGCTTCTTAACACAGCGTGCATCCAACCCGGAAGCCAGCCGCACTAATGTGTCAGAGGAAATACCGTGCACCTGGCAACCTTGGTTATTGCGCACTGCGCCCGGCCCGCCATAGGAGTCGCTGGTGCACGATAAGACCGGGATATCCCTACCGGACAACCCCTCCCTAACCTGGGCGACGCTAGGCCAATTGTGCAGTCGCGGCCAGTTACGACAGAGCCTGGGCGCGAACCCAGGGTCTCTGGTGGCACAGAGCTGGCGCTGCAGTACAGCACCCTTAACCACTGCCCCACCCGGAAGGCCACAATCACTGTTTTCTTATCGGCAGACTCAATAGCCTTGGTTTTTCAAATGACTGCCTCGCCTGGTTCACCAACTACTTCTCAGAAAGAGTTCAGTGTGTCAAATCGGAGGGCATGTTGTCCGGACCTCTGGCAGTCTCTATGGGGGTGCCACAGGGTTAAATTCTCGGGCCGACTATTTTCTCTGTATATATCAATGATGTCCCTCTTGCTGCTGGTGATTCTATGATCCACCTCTACGCAGACGACACCATTCTGTATACATCTGGCCCTTCTTTGGACACTGTGTTAACACACCTCCAAACAAGCTTCAATGCCATACAACACTCCTTCCGTGGCCCCCAACTGCTTTAAAATGCTAGTAAAACTAAATGCATGCTCTTCAACCGATTGCTGCCCACACCCACCCGTCCAACTAACATCACTACTCTGGATGGTTCTGACAACTACAAATACCTAGGTGTCTGATTAGACTGTAAACTCTCCTTCCATACTCACATTAAGCATCTCCAATCCAAAATTAAATCTAGAATCGGCTTCCTATTTCACAACAAAGCCTCCTTCACTCATGCTGCCAAACATACCCTCGTAAAACTGACTATCCTACCAATCCTTGACTTCAGCGATGTGATTTACAAAATAGCCTCCAACACTCTACTCAGAAAACTGGATGTAGTCTATCACAGTGCCATCCGTTTTGTCACCAAAGCCCGTATACTACCCACCACTGCGACCTGTATGCTCTCGTTGGCTGGTCCTCAATACATATTTGTCACCAAACCCACTGGCTCCAGGTCATCTATAAGCCTTTGCTCTGTAAAGCCCCGCTTTATCTCAGCTCACTGGTCACCATAGCAACACCCACCCATAGCACGCGTTGGCTTTGGTCATCCCCAAAGCCAACACTTCCTTTGGCCGCCTTTCCTTCCAGTTCTCTGCTGCCAATGACTGGAACGCATTGCAAAAATCACTGAAACTGGAATCTCCCTAACTAACTTTAAGCATCAGCTGTCAGAGCAGTTTACCGATCACTGTACCTGTACACAGCCAATCTGTAAATAGCACACCGAACTACCTCATCCTCATATTGTTATTTAACCTCTTGCTCTTTTTCACCCCAGTATCTCTACTTGCACATCATCATCTGCAAATATATCACTCCAGTGTTAATGCTAAATTGTAAATATTTTGCCTCCATTGCCTATTTATTGCCTTACCTCCCTACTCTTCTACATTTGCACACACTGTACATAGATGTTTCTATTGTGTTATTAACTGTACATTTGTTTATGTGTAACTCTGTGTTTTTGTTTTTGTCGCACTGCTTTGCTTTATCTTGGCCAGGTCGCAGTTGGAAATGAGAGCTTACTCTCAACTGGCCTACCTGGTTAAATAAAGGTTAAATAAAATGTAAAACATTTAATAAAATGACCAGAGCCTGGTTATTAGATATACTATAAATGTCCACCTTCCCATGCGTCACCATGGAAACAATCACACATACTTGCTGACCGCCACCAGCTTCACCAATCATATGATAGTGTGATGGGAGTTTTATGAGGGTCACTTTACAACACTGGCAACCCAAAGTTTATCTTCAGTGGCGGTGCCACCCCCCGCTCTCGTCCTGACAGTTAACCCCGAGACGAGTTAATGGTAGGGCAGCTCGTGCGTCTCCATCTTGGGTCAAGTCATTAGTCTTGGCGAAGGAAGAGTCTGAATGTCACTTCAGAAATGCCACTGTGAAAAGGGGTGCGTCCGACATCTGTCAGAGACATCTGTCACTCTCTCTGTATTCTGGTCACTTCCTGAGATGATTTCAGTTAAAGGCCCTCAAGAGGAATCCGTGCAGGAAAAGGTCAGGACACGATGCAACTCGGTCCGGTCCCCCGTTTGGAAGACAGATCTGCGACTCCTCATCCCCTCCCTTATTTATTTTCTTCCTCTCTTCCACTCTCTCTCGTTCAATGCACGGTGGGGTCCTGGGGTGTATTCATCACATCTTGCAATAGAAACCGTTTACCATTTAAGAACCAAACGGAAGCAAACAGAGCAAACCAAACGGGGAGGGACCTACCTGAATTTGAACTTAAACTCTCGCTTTCGTTGCAAAACCATTTCTGTTTGGAATAAAAAGGTTTCTGTTGCAAAACCTTTTGCAACAAATGAAACGTTTTGCAACAGAATCGGCACAGTGGGTCCTGAATACACCCCTGGGTTGTTCCTGTAGTCTGTCCTCAAATGATACATGGGCTGGTCCCCGTGCATCTCTCTAGGGTTACATCTCTGGGAGCCTCCATTCACTCTCCTCTTTCTCACTCTGTTACTCTCCCTCTCTCTTACGTTCTCAGTCTCTTTCTCCCACACACTTTCTCACAATTTGTTCCTAACCCTCACTCTACTCCCTTGATCATTGAATCATCCTGCCTTTCTATAAGCAGGCAACAAGAAAGAAACAGACTGCATTACCATTTACACAAGCCTTCTAATGGCCTCATCATCTAAAATGCAGGGGACGTGGGAGGTCTCTCAGGCATCACAGCTTCTGTACACAACTCAAATTCTAGGTAAGGACAGGGTGGACAAGGGGACAAAATTAGATAATACGTTGTGCCGTAGTAAGCACTTTTTACTCCCTGTTGCATAGGGGTCCAGCTCAAAATGAGCTTTCAGACCCTGTTTCCTTACAACCCAGCTAAGGCTATTAAGGGGGAAGGCTAGGGGTCGTAATGTTGACGCAGCACTTTATTACACATGATTGTTCTCTTTCCTCCCCACCGCCCCACCTCCCTTTCTTTTTAAAGCACTTACTGTAGGAAATGTTGTCAGGGGTGGCCCCAGCAGAGCCCAAACTAAAACACAGAGCTGACTGGGCGGCCCCCGTGCACACCGCGGCTACTCCATTTACAAGCATTTGTCCAATGAATAATACAACACTAAAGCACAAGCCCCAGCCAGAAAATAAGGGCCAGCCCACCTCCGCCGCCGGGCAAAAAACCCCACTACGGGATGAAATACGTAAGATTCATCTCTGTCAATTACCTGGCAGCCAGTTAAAAATTCTACCAGATTATTACTTTTGGTGGAAGGTACATTTTCGATTTTTTTCTATTGTGAAACCTATGAAACAATATTCTGGCCACAGATTGTAAAAATACTACACCTGATAATGATGTGTCCTGAAACCTTTACCAAGAGTACAAAATAAATGATTTTGCCAAGGGTTTGCAATGTCAATCTTGCAAGATGATTCAAATAATTCTTCCCAAAGGGGTTAGGTTTCTCTGTGTATATTGTTCAACCCAATAAATATTCATACTACAGAGCTGTCTGTACTGTCAACATAATACGTTTTCTCTATGCTCAAGGACATCGGGCTGTTTTGTAATGCCTGTGCGTCAATCTCACATCGATTCTCTCATCCTCAAATGCACTGCAAGAATAGTGTGTGTGGTGATGAATCACATTCATCAATCATTCCATGATCCATTCCATGATCTTCT
This sequence comes from Oncorhynchus tshawytscha, assembly GCF_018296145.1. Taxonomy (NCBI): domain Eukaryota; kingdom Metazoa; phylum Chordata; class Actinopteri; order Salmoniformes; family Salmonidae; genus Oncorhynchus; species Oncorhynchus tshawytscha. Next base: position 28,183,679 of record NC_056438.1, read on the forward strand.
CATCATTATTACAGTGATAGGAGACACTGATTCAATGGGAAGTGTGCGTTACAAATGGAACACATCTGACAAGGAGCAGGCAAATGTACTCAGGAATGAAATTAAAATCTACTGGCGGAGTATTACATTTTAGTGATTACTGCCGCTGAAGTGTCTCAGCTATTACAAAATAAGGAGACACTGTTAAAGAAAAGGAGGCTTTCCATATTTCAGAGAGAGAGAGAGAGAGAGAGAGAGAGAGAGAGAGAGAGAGAGAGAGACTAGCGTTCTAAAAGTGTCAAAAGGAGCCGTGTGTTAGCTAATCCAAGTTTGTCATTTTAAAAGGCTAATTGATTATCAGAAAACCATTTTGCAATTATGTTAGCACAGCTGAAAACTGTCGTGATGATTAAAGAAGCAATAAAAAAAATTGGCCTTCTTTAGACTAGTTGAGTATCTGGAGCATCAGCATTTGTGGGTTCAATTACAGGCTCAAAAATTGAACTTTTTTCTGAAACTCGTCAGTCTATTCTTGTTCTGAGAAATGAAGGCTATTCAATGCGAGAAATTGCCAAGAAACTGAAGATCTCATACAACGCTGTGTACTACGCCTGTCACAGAACAGCGCAAATTGGCTCTAACCAGAATAGAAAGAGTGGGAGGCCCCGGTGCACAACTGAACAAGAGGACAACTACATTAGAGTGTCTCGTTTGAGAAACAGAAGGCATAGAAGGCCAGCATCCCGGAGTCGCCTCTTCACTGTTGAAGTTGAGACTGGTGTTTTGTGGGTATTATTTAATGAAGCTGCCAGTTGAGGACTTGTGAGGCATCTGTATTCTCAGAGTGATCTTAATAGGAGAGTTAAAAAGAAATAAAGTGGGAGGGTAAAAAAAGAGCATTGATCCATGTTTGATTTGATGCCTTTGTGGAGTTTGTTGCATTAGATCGATTTTGATTTGGAATTCCTAAGAAAGCATCAATCAGATGAATGTTCATCTCATGATGATGTAGGTACCTAGGATTTAGAGTCATGCCATATCAGCATTAAACCGCAACACATGGATTTCTTCTGTTAGAAGAAAGACAGTCACTGAAGACTCATTTTCATGAATCTCCGTTCTTTTTATGAGAGAGGAAGAGAAAGCTGAGTTTCTTTCATATTCCCACAGTGAGTCTAACTTTCCCTCGACAGCAGAGGAGGTGACTTTGAAAGAAGAGTGGGTTTTTTTCTGTCTCGCCACTCATCTATTTGAGACTACAAATCAAAGCAATGTAAATGAACGGATAGTGCAGCAGGAGACACCCTACTCAGAGGGCACCACTGTAACAAGAGCACACACACAATAACCCCCACTGCCCTCATTCCACACACACACACACACTCGAATGATGACTTCTCTCCATTCAATTAAATCTGGGCATGTGAAAAGGGCCTTAATCAAACGAGACTGGGGGAGTGCACAGGCTCCAGTTCCAACTATGTTCCAGTTGAAGGCTAGACTTTACGGTTTACAAGCATCGCCAGTAAATAAGTAGGCCTGTACTCTTGCTGCTCGTGAAAAGGAGCAAAATATCAATAGGAGTCTTCTCAGGCTCTCCGGAAAAGATTGTAATAACTGCAAATGGCGTAAAAATGTACCCAGGCCAAAATAAAAGAGAGAAAATCCTATAAAATTGTCACTGGCTCGGTCTGTGCAGTTAAACATTAAACGGGGCACAATGTATATTAAGTGGCCCGACAGAGATCGATTCTATATTGTTTGCCCCGGCCTCCATTATTTATGATCTCACTAGCCTTTAAAATGGCTGTTTGTTTTACACCTTACAGATTCCATTACAGATTTAGTGATACAGTAGGACTGGGGTTTTTCAGGGAGGAGTGGAGGGAAGGTGGTGGGACAGAGTCCCAGCATCCAGCTCATGAGCTCATGGAGAGGGATTACAAACACCCTAGCCAGGCCTGGATGGAGGGAACAAAGTAAGGCCAGTGGAGAGGAGTGGGATGAGGGTAACCAACCTGGTAATCTATGCACAACAATTGTAACGTTACATGTAATGTGTTGGTCACTTCCCAGACATTTTCTATATGCACAAAAAGTGTACTTTTCTCAAATGTTGTGCATGAATCTGTTTTCATCCCTGTTGATGAGCATTTCTCTTTTGCCAAGATAATCCATCCGTCTGACAGGTGTGACATATCAATAAGCTGATTAAACAGCATGATCATTACACAGGTGTACCTTCTGCTGGGGACAATAAAAGGCCACTTTCAAATATGCATTGATATGTCAGAGAACACAATGCCACAGATGTCTCAAGTTTTCAGGGAGCGTGCAATTTGCATGCTGACTACAGGAATGTCTACCAGAGCTGTTGTCAGATAATTGAATGTTAATTTCTGTACCATTCTGTGCCAACGTCGTTTTAGAGAATTTGGCAGTAGGTCCAACCAGCCTCACAACAGCAGACCAGTGGAGGCTCCTCAGAGAAGGAAGGGGAGGACCATCCTCCTCAGAAGATTTCATAAAAATAAAAATGGTAAAACATTGAAAAATCATCCTTTTTAGATAAAACTATTTCTAAATATACTCACGTCACCAAATTATTTATTTGTATTTATTTAAAACACACTGTTTTGCAATGAAGGTCTACAGTAGCCTCAACAGCACTCTGTAGGGTAGCACCATAGTGTAGCCGGAGGACAGCTAGCTTCCATCCTTTTAGTACATTGATTTCAATACAAAACCTAGGAGGCTCTTGGTTGTCACCCCTTCCATAAATTTACACAGTAATTATGACAACTTCCGCAGGACGTCCTCCAAACTATCAGAGCTCTTGCAGCATGAACTGACATGTTGTCCACCCAATCAAAGGATCAGAGAATTAATCTAGTAGTGACAGCATAAGCTACACCTAGCTAGCAATGCAGTAGATACAATGTGGTGAGTAGCTGACTCAAAGAGAGAAAGAGAAGAGTTTAACAATTTTCAACAAAATAATTTCTTCAAAAATTAAGGAGAAGCAAGAGAGAGAGATTTAGTATTCCCCCAGTTTCAGTTTCCCCCAGTTTCAGTTTCACTTAGCTAGCAAATGCAGCTGGCTAGTGTAGTTACTCAAACACCCTGCTCAAAAATAGGGATGCTATGTTAGCTAGTTGGCTATGAATGTCCAACACAACACTGTAACTCTTCCAAGTCAAGGTAAGCTTTTGGTTTTATTCATTTATTGCCACCGAGGCCCGCCAGTGTAACTGCTTACTGACTGTACACTGTAACATTACAGCATGATTGTAGCGGGTTTACTAACACATTAGTTCTATTAGCTATGTTGACTAGGACATCACTGTAGCTAACATGGGCTGTTACATTGAACTGGATGAATGCAATATAAATGACAGTCATCCAACATGCTGTAATAGAATTAAGGCCATGCTCATGAAAAGAATAATCATCTTCCCTCATCATAAACGGCACTGACCGCCACTGCAGCAGACCACGTGTAACCACGCCAGCCAGGACCATCACATCTGGCTTCTTCACCTGCGGGATCGTCTGAGACCAGCCACCCAGACAGCTGATGAAACTGTGGGATTGCACAACTGAAGAATTTCTGCACAAACTGTCAGAAATCGTCTCAGAGAAGCTCTCCTGCGTGCTTGTCGTCCTCACCAGGGTCTTGACCTGAGTGCAGTTCAGTGTCTTAACCAACTTCAGCGGGCAAATGCTCACCTTCGATGGCCACTGGCATGCTGGAGAAGTGTGCTTTTTGCGAATGAATCCTGATCCTGAGACCAATTGCAGTGCCATTCATCCGCCTCCTTGTGTTTCAGCATGATAATGTAAGGCCACATGTCGCAAGGATCTGTACACACTTCCTGGAAGATTAACGTTTCCCAGTTCTTCCGTGGCCTGCATACTCACCAGACATGTCACCTGTTGAGCACATTTGGGATGCTCTGGGTCGACGTGTACGACAGCGTGTTCCAGTTCCCGCCAATATCCAGCAACTTCACACAGTTATCACAGCCACAAAGTCATAAAACCCTATCTGTTTCTACAATTGATCTTCTTAAAATGTGATTTTAAATCTAACCCTAACCACACTGCTATCCTTATGCTTGACCCTAACCTTAAAAAAAAAAATGTCTGGTCTCAATTTATGAACTTTTACTATAAAGCCAATATACTGACTTCAAGGCTGTGCCATCTAGTGGAAACCGAGTAATACTGTTCTGATGAGGGTTACGCTTGGCTGGCTGCAGACGTTGAGGGGTGCCTGTGCGCGTGTGTGTGTGTGTTTATATCGGCCAGCAGGCTAGAGAGAGACAGCCTCCTTAATGACTTTCTGCCTCTGTGTGTCTGGGCCTACTCTGGCTCCAAGTCACTGCACTGAGGCGAACAGACAGTGGAGATACCAACACCAACACCACTGACACAGAACACCACATAGTCGCACTCAACCACTAAATGATGCCAGAACCAAACCCCAGGGTGTATGTCTGTGGATTAGACGGTCTCAGTGTGTGTAATGTTTTTGTGTAGTGTGTGTTTAAGTCGCAGACATAGTGTGAGTACGTGCGTGCATGTGCGTAAGTACAGTTGAAGTCAGAGTGTTTGAAGTGTTTACATAAACCGTAGCCAAATACATTTAAACTCAGTTTTTCACAATTCCTGACATTTAATCCTAATTAAAAATTCCCTGTTTTAGGTCAGTTGGGATCACCACATTATTTTAAAAAAAGGTGAAATGTCAGAATAATGGTAGAGAGAATTATTTATTTCAGCTTTTATTTCTTTCGTCACATTCCCAGTGGGTAAGAAGTTAACATACACTCAATTAGTATTTGGTAGCATTGCCTTTAAATTGTTCAACTCGGGTCAAACATTTTGGGTAGCCTTCCACAAGCTTCCGACAAAACGTTGGGTGAATTTTGGCCCATTCCTCCTCACAGAGCTTGTGTAACTGAGTCAGGTTTGTAGGCCTCCTTGCTCGCACACACTTTTTCAGTCCTGCCCACAGATTTTCTATAGGATTGAGGTCAGGGCCTTGTGATGGTCATCCCAATACCTTGACTTTGTTGTCCTTAAGCCATTATGCCACAACTTTGGAAGTATGCTTGGGGTCATTGTCCATTTGGATTGAGATGTTGCTTCAATATACCCACAGAATTTTTCTACTCATGATTTCCTCTATTTTGTGAAGTGCACCGGTCGCTCCTGCAGCAAAGCACCCCCACAACATGATGCTGCCACCCCCATGCTTCACAACTGGGATGGTGTTCTTCGGCTTGCAAGCCTCCCCCTTTTTCCTCCAAACATAACAATGGTCATTATGGCCAAACAGTTCTATTTTTGTTTCATCAAACGAGAGGACATTTCACCAAAGTACGTTCATCTCTAGAAGACAGAACGTGTCTCCTTCCTGAGCGGTATGACGGCTGTGTGGTCCCATGGTGTTTATACTTGCGTACTATTGTTTGTACATATGAACGTGGTACCTTCAGGCGTTTGGAAATTGCTCCCAAGGATGAACCAGACTTGTGGAGGTCTACATATTTGGTCTTGGCTGATATCTTTTGATTTTCCCATGATGTCAAGCAAAGAGGCACTTCTTTTGAAGGTAGGCCTTGAAATATATCCACAGGTACACCTCCAATTGACTCAAATGATGTCAGTTAGCCTATCAGAAGCTTCTAAAGCCATGACATCATTGTCTGGAATTTTCCAAGCTGTTTAAAGGCACAGTCAACTTAGTATTTGTAAACTTCTGACCCACTGGAATTGTGATACAGTTTATTGTAAGTAAAATAATCTGTCTGTAAACAATTGTTGGACAAATTACTTGTGTCATGCACAAAGTAGATGTCCTAACCGACTTGCCAACACTATAGTTTGTTAACAAGAAATTTGTGGAGTGGTTGAAAAACGAGTTTTAATGACTCCAACCTAATTGTATGTAAACTTCCGACTTCAACTGTATATCACATGCAATGTTCTCCTGAATACCTTTAAACCCGTCGGCTCGACCGCCACGTCATTGGGTAGCATTGATTTGCTCATGGCTGTGTGGAGATCCACAGAGCCCTCACACGAGAGCGAGGCCGTTTTAATTTAAGCTTTGGAACAACATCACCATAGGACGACCAGGTAAAGCAGACAGCCCAGTGGGAGAGGTAAAGGGAAGGAAGAATAGATGGAGGGAGTTGTGGAGGGATATTGTTGTCTTTGGGTTTCCCTCCTGCAGTGGAGATGTGCTATTCCAGCCATTGGCTTAATCACTAAAGCACCACACTGGGTCGACTTAGCCAGCCCCTTCCTTACTGGGGAGATTCACTTGTCATTTCCATCATGAACAGGAAAGGAAACCATTAGAGAAGGAACAACAGCCACGGAGAGCCAATGGTGTGGACATTCTATCCCAGCGTGGATGTTTTAGGTATCTCAGATTGTTCTGGAAATTCTCACATAGAAACTTAATAGGGGGAAAATGTTTTTTTTAATTATTTTTTTAACAGTGCCTCCAGAAATATTCATACCTCTCGGCTTATTTCACATTTTGTTGTGTTAGACAGATTTTTTTTAGTCACACACCTATACACAATACCTCAATAATGAGAAAGTGAAAACATGTTTTTAGAATTGTTAGCAAATGTATTGAAAATGAAATACAGAATTATCTCATTTATATGTATTCACGCCCCTGAGTCAGTACATGTTAGAATCACCTTTGCAGTGATTACAGCTGTGAGTCTTTCTGGGTAAGTCTGTAAGAGCTTTGCACACCTGGATTGTACAATATTTGTGAAGTTGATTGTTAATCATTAGTAGACAGCCATTTTCAAGTCCTGCTTCAGAGTTTCAAGCAGATTTAAGTCAAAACTGTAACTACGCCACTCAGTAACTTTCAATGTCATCTTGGTAAGCAATTCCAGTGTAGATTTGGACTTGTGTTTTAGGTTATTGCACTGCTGAAATTCATTTCTCTGTGTCTGGTGGAAAGCAAACAACCAGGTTTTCCTCCAGGATTTTGCCTGTGCTTAGCTCCTATCCGTTTATTTTACCCTAAACCCCACCCCAGTCCTTAACAATTACAAGCATACCCATAACATGATGCAGCCACCACCATGCTTGCAAATATGGAGAGTGGTACTCAGTTATCTGTTGTATTGGATTTGCCCCAAACATAACACTTTGTATTCAGGATAAAAAAGTGAATTGCTTTGTCACTTTAGTGCCTTGTTGCAAACAGGATGCATGTTTTTTAATACTTTTCCTTTTCACTGTCAATTAGGTCACCGTAGTATTGTGGAGTAACTACAATGTTGATCCATCCTCAGGTTTTCTCCTATTACAGCCATTAAACTATGTAACTGTTTTAAAGTCACCATTGACCTCAAGGTAAAATCCCTGAGCGGTTTCCTTTCTTTCCAGCAACTGTTTTACTGGGTGACTGGGTGTATTGATACACCTTCCAAAGTGTAATTAATAACTTCCCCTATGGACAAAGGGATATTTAATATCTGCTGTTTTCATTTCTACCCATCTACCAATAGGTGCCCTTATTTGCGAGGCATTTGAACATCTCCTTGTTCTTTGTGGTTGAATCTGTGCTTGAAATGTACTGCTCGACTGAGTGACCTTACATATAATTGTATGTGTGGGGTACAGAGGTGAGGTAGTCATTCAAAAATCATGTTAAACACTATTATTGCACACAGTGTTCATGCAAGTTTTACAGTATGTGCAAAGTTTTACACCTGAACCTATTTAGGCTGGCCATAACAAAGGGTTTGAATAATTATTGACTCAAGACAAATCAACTTGCAATTTTAATTCACTTGTAAAAAAAAAAAAAAGAGAATAACAAAATATATATATATATTCCACTTTAATATCATGGGGTATTCTGTGTATGCCAGTGACACAAAATTGCATACTGCACAGCTACTTAATACGACCTGTGTTCTGTGGCTCATGTCTCTTCCTTCTGCAAAGAATGGCATTAACAGGACGCCACGGCGTATTCCCAATCACGCTAACCAGCTGCACCTGTGTATGTGAGTAATTGTTACGCCGTGCGTATGTGTCGTTTGGTGTGTAGGGGGGGGGCTCAACAAAATGCTTGAAGCGACAAAAAGGAAAGAGGGGAAAAAGAGGAGAAATGATGAAAGCTCTCAATCATTTCTTACCTACTGAATGGCCCGTTGCTGGGCATCCTAAATGACACTGTGACGTCACTGTGACGTCAGGGACGCTCCATCCCTCCGGCCTCCTCCTTCCGTCCCTCCTTTATTTGCACATTCATCCTCCTCTCCTCTGAAAAGAGAGAAAGGTGTATGCCTGCCGCTTGATCGACAGCCTCTCACTCGGAGTCTCTTCTACACACAAAGGAAGGTGCTGACGTCTGATGCATTCTGCCCTAAGTTTGGATAGTAGCTGAGGAAAACGTGGAATTGAGCTACATAGTGTAAGAAAGCCATGAGTGATGGCTGTTCATATTGTCATCGTATCATCCCTCTGAGGTCGGTGACGTCGCCACGTTCTTTCAATAAAACACTGTGTGTTTACGATAAGAGACTTTTTGTTGTTGTTGCTGCATGGTCTGTGTAGCATTCCACTGAATCCGCCTGTATCGGCTGTTTGCAGATGCTGTGGACAGGCGCTTGTCAGCGACGGCGAAAAATTACTTTTCAAAATCAAAATAAAATAGGTAAAATATCCTATAGAGGGTCATAACAGGTGAATGTGGCAGTGACGCAAGACGATGAAGTTCTGGTTGTCTCCCTTAACTGCTCTACAAACAATACTCGATAATTGAGCCCACTCCCCAAAAGCAAATGAATGAAATCAACAGTAATTTTTGCAATTTTGGTTGTACGAGTTGATCCCATTTCTATGAACCTAATCACAACAGTGAGAGAGCTATGTTCTGTACAGATGCACACTTAAAACTTATTATTTTTTATTTGATTTAATATAATGCAGTGGCAAGCAACCTTGAATCAGGACAACCTCCCATATGTGACACAACACCTATATGTGAGCTTAAAGGGCCAATCAGCAGTTGAAACATAACGGATCTTCCCTGCCACTGTTTCGGTATAAAGCTGAGGGATGAGGCTAGAGAAATGTAACCAATCTAAAATTCATACACAGAGCTATGGATGCAAGGACTGGCCATCTATGGCCATCTATGGTCATTTATGGCTCCCGAGTGGCGCAGCGGTCTAAGGCACTGCATCTCAATGTATCACAACCGGGTTTGATCCCAGGCTGTGTCACAACCGGCCGTGACTGAGACTCCCATAGGGCAGCGCACAATTTGCACAGTGTCGTTAGGGGAGGGTTTGGCCAGGGGGGCTTTACATTCTCTCAAATGGTATATGTTGTTGCAGGAAATGTGGGGAAATGATGCTGCCTTGAGAGACTTTCACACGTACTCGGCCTGTTTTATGCTAGGCAGCAACGTTCACACCCTGTTAAGCCTTAGTCACACCCATCTCTTTACGAATTCAGCATGTCATTGTACTCCAGAAAGTAGTCACTTTCTCCCACTGAGCTTTGGTCGAGAGCACCAGTACAATTCAGGGCAGCAATGTTGTTGAGGGCTGTAGTGACCCTTTTTCCAGTTGTCCATTAGCTATATCTTTCCAAAAAATCTTTGGTGCCAAAGATGATCTATATACAGTACTCACCAGGGAAACCCCCATTCTGCTATGGGAAGAAAGGCCATGGAGAAATAGTAGTTATAGTAGAATAGATAGAAGTTCATCATATCAGAGTGATAGGACAGGTGGGGTGGAGCAGATCATGCTTGGCCATCTCCTGCTAAGAGAAGATGTTGGAGGGAAGTGAGAGAAGTCAAGCTACAGAGTTCCAGCCATCCTGTATTTAATTCTGCAGTTGTAGCCCTGTTACGGTGCTATGCTTTGTGGAATTTGTGCGGCAGCTTCCCCTTTGATCTCTAATTATGGGAGTCACGTTGTCTGGCGCTGTATTGTCTTGTGTAGCAGTAAGCCATTGCTGACATGTTATTATTACATGCATATTGTTTATAGTACGGTGAATTAGAGATTGTATCATGTGCATACTGAGTGTACAAAACAACTGTACGACTCTAATTCTCTGTCTTGTCATCATTGCCCTTACCAGCTCTCGGGAGCGAGCACATGACCTAACCTGAAGAATGTACAGTCCACCAAGTCCTCAGTTACAGTTATAGACAGATGCCTGTGACGTGACAGACCAATCAGGACTCATCTCTTGGCATGTCCAACTCCATTATCTCAGCCAATCATGGCTAGCAAGGAAGGATCATGTCTTTCTCATTATATAGGTAAGTGCTTTCTCCTTGGTTAAAGGCTCGTAATTATTATTATTTTTTCATATTTACAGAACCTATACGAGTTTGTAATTAAGGCACATGAAAGTTTGTTTCTGTAAGAAAGTAACGTCAAATATCCACGATCCTGTTACATAGCAAAAATGCAGGGGATTGAAGAACTAGAGAAGCCTTGAGTGGAGGAAATGATGAGGGTTTCTTTGCCTGATATACCCATCTAATGCTCAGGTAGAATTTTAAGGCGAGAAAGCACACACATAATGAAAGAAATTGTCTACCCCATCCTTAGCCACGGAATGGACTGTGTGTGTGTGTGTGTGTGTGTGTGTGTGTGTGTGTGTGTGTGTGTGTGTGTGTGCAGGCACATGCGTGTGTGTAGTATTCATACACACCGTGTCACGACAGCCATCCAGCTCTGACACTCTCACTAATCAGAAGTTTGACGTTGTGATCTACAAACCGCAACAAACCCAATTGACTAATATAACACATGCGAGCCGAGTGCTCCTCGAAATAATTGCTTTCCCGCTGTTTTCTTACACCCTTTTCATTTTTTTCTCTCTTCCCTCCCTTCTCCTTTTCACTGTGTAGTGAGACGCTATGCCTTTGATATCACTAGTGGAGTGGAGGAGGGGGTCTTGAAGCAATTACCTCTGCCATTTATTGCACTTTAATACGTGTTACGGTTAGGAAGCAATCAGTTTAGTAATTAGGCCATGGTGACTTGTAAATCGGCACCATTTCATTCCATTTCGCCACAAAGCCAGACAGAGGAGCCTAGACCCTGGGCCCTTTTTGTTTGGAGGTCTGCGTTCAGTCGTACACTCCGAGAACACGGTTGGACTGACGCTAGCTTTGCTAACCTGCCGAGTCACCATGATAGTGACCCCTTCGCTGTCAATTTTTTTTTTTGTTCTAAAAGATTCTCGCAATACAAAACTTTGTGTTGGTTTGTATTCACAGTCCTCTAAAAAAAACTACAGCCACGCAATTACGAGTGGGCCACGCCGCGTTCTTCACCAAATGAGCAGCTTGATAATTGCTGGGTGCGGGCGCCCCGTCTAACAAATGCACGGGAAAAGACATGACCAGTGGCAGGAATATAAACAACATCAACGAGATGAGGAGGGGAACAGGAGAGAGAAGAGGGGAGTGAGGACAGAAAGAAAGAAAGAACAAGAAAGAACAAGAAAGAAAGAAAGAAGGAAAGAAAGAAAGAAAAAGAAAGAGAAAGAAAGAAAGATGTGTGATGGTGCTAATCCCTTTACACAGATTTGGTGAGAATTGTGTCTTTATTGTTTCAGGGTTTCTGGGGAGTGGCTTTCTGACTCACAACCCTGCCTACTAATGTCTTCAGTGTTCACTATTCTGTTTTTAAAGGGGAAAATGGACACAGACAATACTAATGATATCTCTTTATACTCTCTTGTGCCAACGAGTGTCCAGGCTCTGCGTTCCCCATTAAGGTCGCATTGACCTTCATCTGAATAGAGTACGGCTGCAAATGTTCGGCTCAAATTTCAAATGACAGAGACAGAGACGAGAGATCTGACCTCTCGAATGAATCTATCTCATTTCAGGCCTCTCAGGAGAAGATTGGCCACTTTGAGAGACGTCCCAGTTTAGTTGGAGGGGAATGAGACCCAGCGATGATCAGTCAATGATTCCTGTCAGCAAGGCATGATGCTGCATGCATCAATAATCAGCTCTGATCAAGAGAGAGAGACTGCTGAGAGGGAGAGAGTGATGCTGCTGCTGGTTTGTGGGAGTTATTGCTGTTAAAAGGCTGTTACTACCAATCTTTTCCCTATAGACCATATAGACTCCACTATTAGCCCAGCTGGACTGATTCTGGGTCTATGCATTTACACATGTCACAGGGTAAGCTACATCACCACTCTCCCAAAGGCACGGCGCACAAGCAGCCGGCTTCATTAAAACAACGCACCTTGCAAACACGCGTGCAGACATAACAGAACCTGCGCACGCACAAACACACCACACAAAGTATTCTCCATTGATGCTATCCCTGAAGGTCTGAGAGTGGAAAAACAACAGGTCATCAAATCCATGAGCGGCTGCAAAACAAAAGGATCCCCTCAACACCAGTGACTAACAAGGCCAGGCTTGTCATTCCCAACAAGCTCTACGTACACGCCACCTGAGAACGGTAGAGATAAACATGCGTGGGAGTAAATTAAGAGATAGCAACATCAGGTTAGGATGATGGGGTGTAGACATGCACGCACACATGCACAGACAACCACCCACGCGCACAGAAAGCTGAAACCTAAGCCACAAATTGCATGCACTTCCAAACGGTGCTGTCTGATTCAGTTACTTAAACTGTAGAATAACAAGTGCTCCACTTATACGCTATGCACAGACAAATGGACCAGTCAATCACCTGACACTTCCTCTGAATAACACAAGTTTGCTCACTGAGTGTGTGTGTGTGTGTGTGTGTGTGTGTGTGTGTGTGTGTGTGTGTGTGTGTGTGTGTGTGTGTGTGTGTGTGTGTGTGTTGTGTTTGAGCACAACATGTGCGATGGCATGTGGAAGCGGCACGCTAACCAATTGCCGTTGCGTCTCTCCTCCCCACACGCTCCTCCAACAGAGACATCAGCCGTCCATATGAGTCAGTCTCTTCAGCTCCACATGGCGGGTCTGTCAAACAGAGCAACTCCCTAATAACATAAACAACATCCCCTCTACAGAACAAAAAAAAACTAGAGGATCTCCACCGGGATACATCTCTAAATGACACGGTGGACTCTTTCCCTGTTTGACAAATGGACTAGGGTTGAATGGAAGGAAACCTAGTCTACTGAGATCTACCTGGATTTACAAAACCACTCCCTTTTCCCTGGGATAAATAACTGAGAGAAACCGGTACGTTAGAATAATTATTGATGTAAACAGCGTGGCGTGAAATTGAACTGTTCAATTATATGCGACGTCGAAATGTGGATTCTCTACGGCCTCTGCATGATGAATCATCAACACTCAGGGTGGGGACAGACTGCCCATCTCAGTATGGCGCACACTTGACAATGCATGTAGACCCACAGTATCATCTCATCAGGGTAACTTTTTGTTGTTGTTGTGACAGGTAGGCCTGCATTTGCTGCAGCTTAGCCTATGCTACAGTAATATAAAGACCAAATGTGCGTCTAATTTATCCATCTCCCATCTGGCTTTCGGGGTGACCTTGATTTTTTAATTGTAAAGATTGTAATTGTTCTAATTGCAACTCCAGAGTTTAAAACAGCTTATCCCTCTAATGTTGTTGCTTTAAAATCAGTGCACGTGCGCACTCTCTCCGTCAACTCCAATTGCATCCAAAATAGTGAATCCTGTTCTAGATTGATATCTAGCCCTATATATAGATGTCCTAGACAAGGTTCAATGCAGTATGAGCCTTCTATTTAGCTAAATAATGATGGGTTATGCATAATTATGCAATATAATATCTAACTTATAGCCTCTGTCTCTTGCGCAATACGCACGCACTTGTGCTCTGCTGGCCTCTCTCCTTAAACAATGCTACTTAGCTCTTGGAGTCCCATGCAGGAAAAGCTAGACTAGAATAACTTGTTGGAAATCTTTTTTTTTTTTTGCATTTCTTATACCAATAGGCTATTCGAAGAGGGACCCAAGCTCTTTTTTTGCTGAATGTTAAATACAGCCAATAGAACTGGTGGGTAGTTTGAATTCTAGTCCTACATTCTTCAAGGGTGTCATTAGAATGATGAAGACAAGGACAACAACACTTATTTCATTTAACTGTTGAAAGCGAGGAAGGAATGAAGCAACAATAGAGAGAGAGAGAGAGAGAGAGAGAGAGAGAGAGAGAGAGAAAGAGGAGGGAGGCTAATAACATTAGGGGGAATACTATGAAAGGTATATCATTTATGTGTCCGCCTACTAATTGTACAAATAGGCCCGATTTTATATTTCACAATTCGAATAAAATTCACAAAGCCTATACTTGTAACTTTGTAGTCCGCACGTGCTGCACCAGACTCACATGTTCTCTTCTGCTTTATCATGGTTTGAACGATGTGCCTAATTCCTGTCCATATACAGTAATACAGTACAATGCAATACAGTAATACAGTTCACATCAAAAAAGATTAGCCTACTTGAGCTAGTTTCATTCATTTCCCCAAGAGAGCATATAGCTAGCTACAGTACATCTACCGTATGGGCTTCTATGTTTTTCTATCGTGCGTAATGTGCAGTAGCCTATATCATATACAGTATGTATTGGATATTGGCACAATCAATAGTCATTCATGTAGGGCTCATAACATGTATTTCATCTATGGCTCATCAGGCTCCGGTAGCATCAGGTTTGAATTGTCATGCTTATCAAAGCTCCAATCAAATCCAGACATATTTATATGCTTCATAATGCTTTTGAATGACACTTCCGGTTTGGTGGGTAAGAGAAAAGTGATTTTTTTCTTGGGGGTGGAACAATTGTAAAATACCAGGAATATAATTCAACCCTGAAAATGTCTATATGTGTTGTTTTTGTCCAGGCGTTGTGTTTCCGTGGCGTTTATAGGAGTTTGTGGGAAATATCATCATCGGACCCCAGGAAGACTATTGGCACTGGCTAATTGGCACCGGCTAATGGGGATCGTAATAAAAATCAGAAATCCTAAAATTCTAACCATCACTGTCAAATATTGTGTGGTAAATAGCTTACAACAGCAGTCTCTCCCGGCAGTTTTGCAGTAAACATTCATATGCCTCATATATATTCATAAACAGTGAGTGGAGCAACAAATGCTTTTTGACATCCAGGCTAGCGTAGGATTATAATTGAGTGCACTCTTGAAATTTGAAGATCATTTAGAAAAGAAGCCTCGGAAATATTAGGAGTCGGAAACAAATGAATATTATCTCGCTGTGCATCTGCCTCGCTACCAACCAGTGTGTGTGTAGGGGGGAGGTCTAGCCCACCCCTTTCAAATTGAGCGAGGCTCATCTCCTCTGCAGCCATCTGGCTGAAGTGATAGAGGGCGCCGGGTGGGGGTCTTACACACACACACAGTCACACACAGTCACACACACACACACAGTCACACACACTGGCTCCCACAGTTCAGGCCTCGCTCCTCTTTACAGCCAACAAGAGGGTCTGGACAGCCACAAAGAGCAGGGGGAGCGGGCCAGGGAGAATCATTATGTTAATTTAAGACTCCGGCTGCAGTGAAAATGGCCTGCCTTTCCTATTCTAATTCTTTATTCTTCTTTGAGGGAAATTCAATTGATTTTCATCTCTCTTTTTAGGGCCGGTAAGGGGATGTGTGTGGGTGGGTGGAAAGGGGAGCAGTGGGGATCGATGTGTGTGCGTGCGTGCGTGCGTGCACGCGAGTGTGTGCCTGTGTGTCTCAGTATGCAACTGTGTGGAACGGTTAGATAACATAATTGCTAGTCTTTGACTGATGGTGTGCATGTGATCAAGAGCGCAGTCACGCGTGTGGCGATGCTTGTGAGATGCATTTTATTATCAGGTACATTTCAACCTAGCTGCCTTCAGATCAGACACGTCCGTTCTCTCAGTTGAATGGGATGGATACAGAGAGGCCACCTGCACAGCTGCAGCAGAGTACGTCCCAGACCGACCATTTATGCACCAAAAACGCACCACCAGAGACCACACACACACACACACACACACACACACACACACACACACACACACACACACACACTCTGCAGGATACTAAACACACACACACACACACACACACACACACACACACACACACTCTGCAGGATACTAAACACACACACACACACGCGCGCACCGTAGAATACTAAACATACACCAACTCCGTTTTTAGCAAAGGAGTAACTGCAGGTGTCCAGCTTTAAAATCACCTAAAATAACTTCAAATGGCACTGCTGAGGATGCCTGGGTGAATGTCATGTGTGTTTAAAGTAATCATCAACTTTAGATGCCCTAAAAGCTATTCAAATGTTCAACAATTAAGTCTATGAAAAGCATAATACATGTTATCGGTGACAAAGTGTTTCTTTTCAAACCAACGGCGAGCCAGTTATTTGTGGACACATACCACAATGAGATGTGGATTATGAAGAAAATGCAGGAGAAGAAGCATGCCCTATTAAGAGTCCATTGTAAACCAAACATGTCTTCAAAGCAGTTACTATACACTTCTAAACCATTAGTGTTTTGGAATTCACAATTGTATGTACAGGCACAAAGAGTTGGAGAACGTCAGTGGCTCGACCCGTAGACACTCCTACCTTGTGTTGGTGTAGACGCTTGAAGGAAAATTCTCTTCAATTGTCTTCAAAACAATGTTGTATAAAAGCCAAGATAGCTGAAGGATAGAAGTCTTCAAAACATCGTAACAATTGTTGGGCAGAGTTCTGTGCTGGAAGAATAACGTGATAGAGCAGGCGCTTGAACATCATGGAGAACGGGTATGTTCAAGTGAAAGGAAGATTCATCTGCCTCTTCTCAAAGATGGCAGTAAAGGAAGACTCTTCGGCTTTTTAGAATGAAGAGACGCTAATTGTGGGGCTACGGAGGAAACACAGACAGGAATACAACAGTGATACCCAGCAGAGCATGCAAATATTCAACCTTAGAAAAAGTGAGGGGAGAGGGGAGACCTAGCCAGCAGCCAATGATACTCTCAGTTTAATGAATGCGTCTGAGAATTCCCGAAAAAGACCTACCGTTAGTCAATTGAGCCAGACATCACTTATACGACGTCTTAAAATCAAATTTGATGGGGAAAAAAGCCCTTGCCCTTGAAAAATAAGTATTGTACTTCATTTTATACATTTTATGTGCCTTCTCAGCAAAAGCAATGGTCGGTAAACAAAGAGACAAGGTTATTAGCTAGGTCTAGTGGTCTAGTGACTGTGTTCTGTGTTCAGTGATTGATGGAAGACTTCCATTAGACATTCAGTCCATACAACTGGTTTAATCAGAGCTAAATGACTCCCTCAGTGTTAGTCCTCACTCCTCAGTCACTGCCTTGCCCGTCTCAGCTCTGCACTTTAGAGGATACGATTAGACAAGCTAATGTCAACGTCGATATTCTCTTGGTTAGGGGGGGTTGGTGAATAGACTTGATACAATGTTTTACTGCGTGCTTTGTCATGTGGTAGCCATTGCTATAGAACGAGCTTGATCTCTGGGAGATATTTTGGTTGCTTGTAAATGTGAAGAGACCTACAGTAGGGCTGGCTGCTGGAGGGATCACTCTCTCATCTCTCTCTCTCTACACACACAAACACACACACATACGCTCACTAGCCTCCTTGGCCGGTTCTGGGCGTTTCGAGCAAGTAGTGCGAGGCCTCATTCTGGCTCAGTGCCACACACGCCTATCTCTCCAATCTTTAAAGAAATCAGGATATTAAACTTACTAATACCCCCACGGTCTCTGAGCAGAGCAAGGAGAGCAAAGGCATCAGCGTGCCTCCCCCCCCTCCTCCCCTCTCTCGCCCTCTTATCTTTCAAGGAGCTAGGGATGGGATCTCTGTTTATCTCCGCGTGGCTGTCGTTCACAGGCAGACGTTATCGTCCTCCTCTCTTCCTCTGCCTTGTCCCCCTTTTCTCCCTCTTCCTGGAGCGAACCCACTGCCACAGCCTGGTCCTAATCAGTGTCCGACTGTCATAGCCAATCATAGTCTCTCTAACGTATGTTGACTACACAAACAACACCCAACTCCCTCAGCTAGGCACATGTTTCTACCCTCAAACGTGTCATAGGACAAGTTACGAGGGAGTGTTCAAAGGGGGGTTTGAAGGGAGAGGAAGGTCAATTGATTATGGATCCTGAGCTTAACTCCTTAACAAGCTAACAAAGCAGTAGGCCCACTGCTCTGTTAACCTTGGACCTTGTCCCGGGTTCTAGACTCATTTATCCTGTAGGGGACATGGATAGAATGTCAACTCTCTCTCGTACAAACAAGCGTAAATCTCTCCATGTGCCCACTAGGGAAGCGCTAAAGAGTTAGCAAACATTAGACCTAAAATAGTCTACAAAACCAAACACGACATATAAACACCTTTGAAAGTCACCTACATCTCCGCGACCAAGCCAACGCGATCCACCAGAAGCCCTACAACAAACACAACCTTCACACGACATACGCACATACAACCCGGCGCGGTGACGTGTCGGCGACAGACGGGGTTGTTGTACTCACGGTCGCTACAGAAGGAGCCTCCATAGGACGTCATGGTGCAGTCGCAGGAGAAGCCCTCCCACTGCTGGAGACACACGCCCTGATTGTAGCAGGAGTCCTCCGTACAGGTGGTGCTAGGTCCTGGAGGGACGGATTGGAACACAGGGGTCAATATACAACACGCACACATACGCTTGTTATGCCAATGTATGTAAGGACATTTGGGAAACAACTTTAAAGCAGGAATCCTAAGGCTGTTAAGTTGTCAATATACACAGCCTTACTGTTTTCTTTTGGCCGATGTGCGCAGGCACCTAAGGGGGCAAACTGTAATCCCACTGTAGGTTCTAAGGATGCTCAGGGGGAACACGTTCAATACATACAGCCCTTTTTATGTCAATATGGGAACATAAGGCAATCACTGTAATCATATCCATAGCACAGGTCATTTTGTTGATACTGATTTCATCGAGGCTGGTGGTTAAAAAGTGATAAGGTTGCATTTGACATTTATTCTGGGTTAAAACCTTGATTACAGGCGGTCGTGAAACTGGGAGGCATATTTGTCAACTTGAATATGAAATTATAAAAAGCCACTATTGTAATTTCTCAGTGGAATTCCGAGCACGTTAGAGTGATAAGTGAATTAAATGTTAGCCGGGTGGTATTCAAAGCAACTGTGACTTGGTTATTAGACCCATTAATACCTACCTTTAGATTAGCGATGACCAAAAGAAAACCACAGGTGGCTAATTGTCTGTTTGCAACCTTTAAAGGGAAATTGTAAAAACTTCATATTCGTCATCTCCAGCACCACCCCCAACATCAACATATGTGAAAATTGGGAGTTTGTATGTTTTCTATAAAAAAAAATATAAAGGAACATTTGTGTTTCCAATGATATCATCAACCAATTACAGTAGCAGACAATTAGTAGGCAAAGCCTACTCAGAATATGTTCAAATCAAATGATGCATACTGATGATGTCATTGGAAACACTTATCTTCCTCTCTTTTTTACTACAAAACATTACAAACGCACAATTTTCACATACACTCAGCTTATTAGGTACACCACCCCGTTCACCAAAATGGTTTGCTCCTACACACAGTGAGTCACGCGGCTACGGATTGCTATGTAAAGCAGGTAGACAGGCATTCAGTTAGTGTTCGATTGAACGTTAGAATGGTCCAAACAAATGGCCGAAGCGACTTTGAGCGTGGTATGACCGTCGGTGCCCAGGGATCCAGGGTTTACAGAGAATGGGGCGACAAAACAAAAAGCATCCAGTCAGCGGCAGGCGATAACAGCTTGATGATGAGAGGTCGAAGGAGAATGGCAAGAATCATTCGAGCTAACAGGCGGGGCCACGAACAGGCAAATAACGGCACGTCCTATAGTCTGCCTTATAATAAAGGTGTATTTGTGCTGTTTTTGTTCAAATGGTTGGTGCTTTAAAAATAAAGTGATAAAAGAAATGTGAGGAAGCTATGTAAAACGTTGTTTATTATAAACTGACTTGTGCACTTGCAATGCCATACTTGTTTCAAGAGATAAACAAAACATGTTACTATTTATACATTTTAAGAGCAGCCCAATTAACCAAAAAAAAAGTAAAATTCATGAGAGCGCCAGCCATTTCCTCAACTTTATTCCAAAATGGACACTTCAAATGAGATGTCTCCATTTTATCAGTTCATGTTTTTAATTACCCACTGCAGTGATTACTCCATCAATCAGTGCTTAATACAAGAATCCCAGAGGCTCTAATTAAACATATTGCTGTAATTATTACTGAAGTCAATCACAATATTATCACAGAGTTGCACTTCCCTCCGCTATCGATCAGCTGCTACCTCAACCAGTGCATATAGTTTAGACTTGAATTTAGAGTGTATAGAGTATGGAGTTGTGAACTTGTCATTGAAATGCCTCGTGTTTCGGTGGGAGCAGTTGTAAACTTATTTACATTTATTTTGGAGCGAGGCATGAACCCCACGTCTGTTAAATCTGTAGCTGTGATTTATTAAAGGAGTTGGAAGAATGAGCAGCATGCTATCTGCTAGGGCACTAACAGCCTTACTGTGTAACCTGCCTTAACACACATCTCAACCCTGTGTAACAATATGACACCTGTATCTGGAACTAACAGCTTGGGAGAGAATGAGACATCTGGGAATACCCTCCCTCCACCCACCCTCTGACTCCCTCCCTCCCTCTCTCTCACTCCCCCCGCCTTCCCTATTCTCTCTCTCACCTTCCTCAGTCTTCCTCCCAAATCCCAGACGTGAGTCAGCAACTCAGCATAGTGAAGAACACAGAGTGAACAGTCGTTAAGCCAAAGGCTGCAGCTCTCTGCTCTCGCTGCTGTAGGGAGGGATTAGCTGAGTCAGGCAGCTACAGGAGAACAAGTTGCCCCATTGACCCTGCTGGATGTCTGGGGATGCAGCCATAGCGGTCAACCTCTGACCACTAAACTCTGGTTCCAACGCCTGATCCACCTGCTCCACTGAGCTGGTCTGGAGGACCGGCCTTGGCCTGACATATTGAACAGAGGGTCTGGCTACTGTTGGAGTGTGCAGTACAAATAGTCCGGTTGCAGAGCTGTGCATGCTTCTGCCAACTCAATGTCCTTTGTTGTCTTGTTGTCATGCTATAGCCCTTTATGTTTAACAGGACCAACGGACCTGACAACGGACATGAAAGGGAGACTTGGCTAAAGCACAACCACATCTGCCACTAGGCTACACTATCAATAGCCATTTGTATTGGCTTCTATTGAGTTGAAACGTTCTACTGGTTTTTGTTGTCAGGCTATGGGGAAACAATTCCGTGAAAAGATTAGTTGATGCTATGAAACTTATTGCTACCTCTTGCAACCTGCCGTTTGAGATTTTAAGGGAGTATATGTGATAGCCTAATGCATTTTAGATCTCTTCTAAAAACGGAAGTAATTACGCCGTATAACTGTAGGCAGGTAATAAGCCAGGCTGGCAGGCAGAGGTGGCAGCGTTTGCGTTTAGAATCGGAGAGGCAGCGAGACCTCTGGGAAATCAGACAGTGTGAACGCTACTGCCGCCACAGCCTGCAGGTGTCACAAACACAATTAACTAGCCGCCAGAGACACCACAATACCGGTGACGTCCGTCCAGCCAGAAAAGCTGAGCCCCTTCCAAATGCAGGATGGGGGAGTTTAGGCACTGCGTAAAATGGCCTTTTTTCCAAGTGTGTAAATGTGTGTCAGAAGTTCTAATGATAACAAGTAGAAGTTCAGTATTGAGAAGTCATGATGAAAACAGACTTTGACCAGTGAGCCATGGATCTTTACTCATGCTATTACCGTAGCTCTTATCACCTTGTCCATTGTCCTCATTCGTATCCCCCAGTGCACATGATTCTTGTCATGCCATCAATTAAAGATCCAATATCAAATCAAACTTTATTTAGCCACACAATTATCGCAAGAAAAACAAGAAAAAACACAAAGCAATAAAAACCTTGAATCAAAAGCACATAAAACACAAAGGCCTCGTTAATTAAAGAACAAGCTAAAAATGCAGGCTTTCAAACGGGATTTTAGCACCTCAAGCAGTTTCACAGTACAATGCAAAGTTCCAAATTAAAAAGGATAATAAAAGGTATAAAAGGTACGATAACTTTATAAAATATACACAAACAACGACAAATAGTCAGCCTTTTTTAACTGCAACAATTTAAGAAATACATGGTGGATCTCAAAAAATCCCAATGCTAGGCTCCTTGATTTCTCATAGTGTCACCTCCAAGAAACCTAATGCCTTAAAAAGCAGCCCTGCCTGAAACTGGTGCGACCACAGTTACTCCCTGTGGTCCTTGTAAACTGCACAGTGAGTGCTACAGGGTGGCTGTCAATAACAGAGGCAGAGATACCTTCTGTAGGTTTTATGGGAAAGAGCTGGGACTAAAAAAAGGAGTCGAGCGCCGAGTCTGAGCGTGGAGTCTAATTATATATCTGGCTATTACAGACGAAGAAGGACCTATGAGTTACTGCGGGTGTCAAACTTCAGAATCACCTGTGTATGATGAGACTGGGAGGAGAAAATAGCTTGAAATGGGATGATAAAGTCTGCTAAGTTAGTCTAGGTGAATGTCAGGGGTGGATTGGCCATCCGGCAATTCTGGCAAATGCCAGATGGGCTGGGCAATATTTCGGTTGGGTGTGCTGGTTGAAATTGACACACACACAAATATATACAGTACCAGTCAAGAGTTTGGACCTACCTACCTTTTCTTTATTTTTTAAAACTATTTTCTACATTGTAGAATAATAGTGAAGACATCAAAACTATGAAATAACACATATGGAACATACAGTAACCAAAAAAGTGTAAAACATATAAAAAATATTTTTTATATTTGAGATTCTTCAAAGTAACCACCCTTTGCCTTTATGACAGCTTTGCACACTCTTGTCATTCTCTCAGTTGTGTTGTGACAAGGTAGGGGTGGTAGACAGAAGATATCCCTATTTGGTAAAATACCAATCCATATTATGGCAAGAACAGATCAAATAAGCAAAGAGACTGGAGCTCGCAAGGCTGCAGGCCCAGACGGCATCCCCAGCCGCGCCCTTAGAGCATGCGCAGACCAGCTGGCCGGTGTGTTTACGGACATATTCAATCAATCCCTATACCAGTCTGCTGTTCCCACATGCTTCAAGAGGGCCACCATTGTTCCTGTTCCCAAGAAAGCTAAGGTAACTGAGCTAAACGACTATCGCCCCGTAGCACTCACTTCCGTCATCATGAAGTGCTTTGAGAGACTAGTCAAGGACCATATCACCTCCACCCTACCTGACACCCTAGACCCACTCCAATTTGCTTACCGCCCAAATAGGTCCACAGACGATGCAATCTCAACCACACTGCACACTGCCCTAACCCATCTGGACAAGAGGAATACCTATGTGAGAATGCTGTTCATCGACTACAGCTCGGCATTCAACACCATAGTACCCTCCAAGCTCGTCATCAAGCTCGAGACCCTGGGTCTCGACCCCGCCCTGTGCAACTGGGTACTGGACTTCCTGACGGGCCGCCCCCAGGTGGTGAGGGTAGGCAACAACATCTCCACCCCGCTGATCCTCAACACTGGGGCCCCACAAGGGTGCGTTCTGAGCCCTCTCCTGTACTCCCTGTTCACCCACGACTGCGTGGCCACGCACGCCTCCAACTCAATCATCAAGTTTGCGGACGACACAACAGTGGTAGGCTTGATTACCAACAACGACGAGACGGCCTACAGGGAGGAGGTGAGGGCCCTCGGAGTGTGGTGTCAGGAAAATAACCTCACACTCAACGTCAACAAAACTAAGGAGATGATTGTGGACTTCAGGAAACAGCAGAGGGAACACCCCCTATCCACATCGATGGAACAGTAGTGGAGAGGGTAGCAAGTTTTAAGTTCCTCGGCATACACATCACAGACAAACTGAATTGGTCCACTCACACAGACAGCATCGTGAAGAAGGTGCAGCAGCGCCTCTTCAACCTCAGGAGGCTGAAGAAATTCGGCTTGTCACCAAAAGCACTCACAAACTTCTACAGATGCACAATCGAGAGCATCCTGGCGGGCTGCATCACCGCCTGGTACGGCAACTGCTCCGCCCACAACCGTAAGGCTCTCCAGAGGGTAGTGAGGTCTACACAACGCATCACCGGGGGCAAACTACCTGCCCTCCAGGACACCTACACCACCCGATGTTACAGGAAGGCCATAAAGATCATCAAGGACAACAACCACCCGAGCCACTGCCTGTTCACCCTGCTATCATCCAGAAGGCGAGGTCAGTACAGGTGCATCAAAGCTGGGACCGAGAGACTGAAAAACAGCTTCTATCTCAAGGCCATCAGACTGTTAAACAGCCACCACTAACATTGAGTGGCTGCTGCCAACACACTGACACTGACACTGACTCAACTCCAGCCACTTTAATAATGGGAATTGATGGGAAATGATGTAAAATATATCACTAGCCACTTTAAACAATGCTACCTAATATAATGTTACATACCCTACATTATTCATCTCATATGCATACGCGTATACTGTACTCTATATCATCTACTGCACCCTTATGTAATACATGTATCACTAGCCACTTTAACTATGCCACTTTGTTTACATACTCATCTCATATGTATATACTGTACTCGATACCATCTACTGTATCTTGCCTATGCTGCTCTGTACCATCACTCATTCATATATCTTTATGTACATATTCTTTATGTACATATTCTGTATAAGACAGTAGTTTTGAAATTGTTAGTTAGATTACTTGTTGGTTATTACTGCATTGTCGTAACTAGAAGCACAAGCATTTCGCTACACTCGCATTAACATCTGCTAACCATGTGTATGTGACAAATAAAATTTGATTTGATTTGATTTGCAGAACATTTCAAGAACTTTGAAAGTATCTTTAAGTTCAGTCCCAAAAACCATCAAGCGCTATGATGAAACTGGATCTCATGAGGACCGCCACAGAAAAGGAAGTTTATTAGAGTTACCAACTTCAGAAATTGCAGCCCAAATAAATGCTTCACAGAGTTCAAGTAACAGTCACATCTCAACGTCAACTGCCAAGAGGAGACTACGTGAATCAGGTCTTCATGGTCGAATTGCTGCAAAGAAACCACTGCTAAAGGACACCAATAAAAAGAAGAGTCTTGCTTGGGACAAGAAACACGAGCAATGGACATTAGACTGGTGTAAATCTGTCCTCTGGTCTGATGAGTCCAAATTTCAGATTATTGGTTCCAACCGCCATGTCTTTGTGAGACGCAGAGTAGGTGAAGGGATTGTCTCTGCATGTGTGTTTCCCACCATAAGGCATGGAGGAGGAGGTGCAAGGGTGCTGGTGACACTGTCAGTGATTTATTTAGAATTCAAGGCACACTTAACCGGCATGGCTACCACTGCATTCTGCAGTGATACATCATCCCATCTGGTTTGTGTTTAGTGGGACTATCATTTGTTTTTCAATAGGACAATGACCAACCCACCTCCAGGCCGTGTAAGGGCTATTTGACCAAGAAGGAGAGTGATGGAGTGCTGTATCAGATTACCTGGCCTCCACAATCAAACAACCTCAACCCAAATGAGATGGTTTGGGATGAGTTGGAACGCAGAGTGAAGGAAAAGCAGCCAATAAGTGCTCAGTATATGTGGGAACTCCTTCAAGACTGTTGGAAAAGCTTTCCAGGTGAAGCTGGTTGAGAGAATGACAAGAGTGTGCAAAGCTGTCATTAAGACAAAGGGTGGCTAAAAATCTCAAATGTAAAATATATTTTGATTTGCTTAACACTTTTTTGGTTACTACATGATTCCATATGTGTTATTTCATAGTTTTGATGTCTTCACTATTATTTTCTAATGTTGAAAACAGTAAAAATAAAGAAAAACTCTTGAACGAGTAGGTGTGTCCAAACTTTTGACTGGTACTACACATTCTTTACATATTAAAAAATGATATATGAAAAAGGCAGCCCATGGGCCTGTTTTTGTGCAATTTCTTTGTTATGCTAATCTATAATGAGTATTTGGCTGATTAGTGGGCAATGGCCGGTCCCCCCTACCAAGATGGGCCAGCCCTGTTTTCTGATAGACTGAGCTGAGGTCGAGCAAACTCACATTCAAAGTAAAAAATGTGGCATCAGCAAAGAGACCTGCTCCAACTCTGTCATTAATTAGACAGCCAAGATCATGGATCGTAAAAATCGGAAAGGGTACCTATAAATGTAGAAAGGTCACCGCACTCAAAATGTCCAGTTTTTTGGTCAGCTAAAACCATGATCTGATAAAACAGTAAAGTGCATTATCCTCATGATTCCTGTAATGAAAGCGTTTATATCGCTGGGGCCTGCTGCTGTGATGAGCGAGCCACTCTCCTCTCCACCCATGTGCTTGAGAGAAAAATGCAGTCTGATCATTATAACATTTCAAAATGCAATTGCGGGAAAAACACAGCTTTGAAAGCTTTGTCCCCATGTCCCTGTTAAAGAGACGATGGTCTCAGCTTTCTGTAGGTATAATGTATAATTCTCAACTTAATATTCAGCTCAATAGCAACTATTTTACAACCAAGATATTGATTTTGGCTTTGCGCATATGCCGTTGAGAGGGCATAGGCCTATAGGTTTCATGGGTAGTAGCCTACAACTGCAAGTTTTATTAGGACATTCAATTTGCTGTTGGGATCATGACTACAAGGCTACTAGCAGCGGGTAGTATATTTAGAGTTTGCGATCCCCCCCAAAATTAGCGATCAACCCAAAATTCATGACAATCACTGGATTAGGTTGCACATACAAAAATATATTGAATCATGCATCATTGCTTGGACGTGTGAGATGAAACAGCGTATTTCTTGAATACCTCAAGTAGTCCATGTATTACTGCTCTTAATAAAGCACTATAAATTACTTTATAAGGTGATTACTCATGATTACGTGTGATTACTCTCTTGGGTCCGACCAAACGATGTCACTGGTGCCCACCAACTGTGGAAGTTAGTTTCACCAGTGACACGAGGGGAACATGTTAGTCTACAGCATTGTAATAGTAATTAACACGTAGGGTAGGTGTTGATTCGGGGGGACTGATATATACCAAGCACTAATTTGCAATATAACCTAAGTCATTAGCTTGGCATTTATAACGTATAAAGCCGAGACAGACAGATAACAAGAAGACACAGTGAGAGCAGAGAAGATGCTGAGATAGATAGAGTTGGCGGATCGCAGTGATGTGGGCTGGCGTGCATACAATGCCAGGGCCAGATTCTTGGCCCAGTCCGCCCCTGGTGAATGCCAAGTGTGTGTGTGTATATATTGCACGTGTTTGCGCATGCGTTCACACTTGTGTGTGTGCATACATGGGCATAATGTGTGTTTGTGGGCATATGTGCGTGTGAGCACCAACTCACCGTCGCAGCCTCGCTCCACCTGGCCCACCCTGTGGAGGGCGTCTGCGATCAGGTCTGGCAGTCTCCCGTTGAGGTCCACCGAGGCCAGGCAGCCCTGATACCCGTCCCGGGACGCGATCAGCTTGGGCAGACTGTTGTACATGCTCTTCCCCACACCCCCGATGTACAGCTCCCCTGGAGAGGAGAAGACAATAACAACATGAGGAAAACTGGCCTATATTCGACCAAACTCACAATGCACAGTATCTTGGGTATGATTTGTAGTGGGGTGGACTTTAAGAAAGCCTCCCGAGAAAGGTATTGACTAGCTATTACTGCCACCACATACAAGGACTAGTGGTGTTTCTTCCTGAAAGCTCTGCATCTCTGAAAATACAGGTACATCTTCCAGGTATAAGTTAGGCTACTGGCCTAGAGGAGGAAATGACTGGTTCAATAATCATTGTGAAAATGTGCTATTTGAAATTCCACCTCCCCCCCCAAAAAGTTTTTTTTAGGTATAAAAGTTTTTTAATTGTTGTTCCGAACCCACAAGTCATTGCCACCCCCCACCCCATCCATTGGTTTGTTGCGCCATGTGATCTGCCCTGTATGGAGCTTGCACAACCGGTTGGGCCTTTTTCCCCCAGAGTACCCTGTACAGAGATGGCCCATGCCTGGTATGCAAACATACAGTACATGGCATCAGAGATTTGGTCACTGGTCCAGTGTGTGTAGCTAGCTACCTAGTTTAAATATCAACAGTACACCATTTAACCTACATCATCAATATTCTGTCGGGTCTGCGCAGTAGAGGCAGAAAGACAAAGAGGTAAATCACAATCAACTGATAGCCCACCCTCTTTTCCCGATGTCAATCTCATCTTTAGGAGCCACTGTATAGCTTGCTTACAATTTGTGATGATGAATGAGTGTGTTGTTGCAGAAATAAATAGGCATCTGCTTTAAAAAATTTACAAATGCTTGCTACAGAGGCATTTGGTATGTTAGGAATTTTGAGACATGGTGGTCGGTGCCTTATTTTCTTCTTCTTGCACCTGCCCCCCTGAAAGGTCCGCATGGCCCTGCGGCAAACTAACATGGTCATAGTATTCCACCTGATTCTGAGTGTTTCATGTGCTTGCAACTGCTTGAAAACGTAGGCTGTCCGCGGCTATATGGCTGTAAGAAATGGACAGAGGCAACTGTATCAAGAAAATCTCAACAATGTTGTTGTTGGCTTAATCGCCTGCACTGAAGTTAGGTTCAAGAACATGTGTAGGTAATATTGCATCAAAATGAGTGAGCACAGAGAGACGAAAGGCACATTGTTTTTGGTGACTGAATCTAAACCTATGCTTCTAGCTAACTTTTTGGAAACCTGATTAGAATACAATCATGTATATACTACAGTCATTATTACAATTCAACAGTATTTTTATTTTTACCTTTATTTAACAAGGCAAGTCAGTTAAGAACAAATTCTTATTTTCAATGACGGCCTAGGAACGGTGGGTTAACTGCCTGTTCAGGGGCAGAACGACAGATTTGTACCTTGTCAGCTCGGAGATTTGAACTTGCTCTAACCACTAGGCTACCCTGCCTCCTAGTGGTTAAAGTACTTAAGTAAAAATACTTTTAAGTACTACTTAAGTACATTTAAAACCAAATACTTTTAGACTTTTACTCAAGTAGTATTTTATTTGGTGACTTTCACTTTTACCTGAGTCATTTTCTTGCAACATATCTTTACTTTTACTCAAGTATGAAATTTGGGTTATTTTTCCACCACTCCAATTCAATTTCAACACTTAGCTCATGACAATATTATTTATTCTGTCTGTTGTGTCTTATTTTGATATTTCACTGATAACAAATCGGGCGTTGAAGGGGGACCCAGGGCGCACTGAATCATTTTCCCGCCTATTTTTAATAGGCACTATGAGCTTGTGTGTGATGTAAAAAATGATTGGCTTTGTGTAGCCTGGCCCTAGGCTACTGTAAAGACTACGACTAGCCCACTCTACTCCTATTGCAGGTAGATGCCCTCTCAAGCATGACTTTAGTTTTTATAATGAAAGTGTGTGTGCAGGAAATAGTTTCTAAACAAAGATTGAACAAACAGCTGTGACTGATTTGATAGAAACCAGCCCACTGGTGCAATGCCACTCTCACGTGCAACTCTTCATCACTCAATTTCTCCCCTTACAGCAAATGTTTGCTAATGTTTATTTATCATTCTGGTGTTTTACAGCACATTCCTACTGCTAGACAACCAACATTATTATACAAAATGATACGCGAGTAGACATTTTGGAAGAAGAGTTGAACTTAGACCTAGACATTCTGTGTCGCCGACCTGCTCTTAACACGGTAGAATATTTGTGGAATGATTAGGCAAGCGTGCACGTAGATATAGAATGGCGTATGACTATAGTTTTTTCTCTCCTAATGTCTTTATTCGTCAAAAGGGGGATTCTCCAGTTGAAACAATAACACATTTACCACGCCCCTGTTTCTGTACAAAAAGTTGAGGGGTGGGGCTGGAGAAATGTAACCACTCAAATGTATAAACAGCACTATGGATGCAAGGACTGACCAGTCATGATATCAGAATTACAGTTTGAATCATGTTTCGAGGCTATATAGTGTTTGTTTATATTTACTTTGTTTACAAACAATGTCAAATAGGCTTACATTCTGGGTTAAGATGGGGTACAACAGTTGACCTTAGAAATGCTCATGAGGCAATTAAAGGTTATATTATTCAAGAATAAATGGGTAGGCCTACATATCGTTAATGTATATATCCAAAAATGAATGTAGCAACGGCAAGACTGTCCCTTTAAATTATTATTTTAATTATGCCTAGGTTCTGATATGTTGGAAATGGCTATTGGCCATTGATTTTCAAGCTGTCAAGAAGTAGACCTATTGCATAAAAAATAATTGTAAAACATTTTTTTAAAATGATACAAAAATAGGGGGAGAAAATGAAGTGAACACTCAAAGGGAGGGGATTAAGAAATAATTGAATTGATATCATTTGTAATCAATGAAGCTTTGCAGACATTTGGGAGTCTTTGCTGTGCTAAAGCCATTTGAGACAGACCAGAGAGGACAAATGAATAAAACAGGAAACAGACTGCAAATCAGCACATGTAGTTTAACAGTTAGTCAGAAACAACATCTGTCGGAAATAGATAAAGCTGCACTGGTGAAAAGAAACTAAAAATAGGGATTTTAAGGCTACCCTGTGGATGCCCCCCCCTCGCACTCTCTCTGTAGTCTCTCACTATCCAGTGACAAGACTTGCGAAATGAACATGCTGGCAGTGGCACTTCCTATTGGAGGACTGTCATGTCACAACAGCTGTTGATTCAGGTAGCCTGCCTGTAAACACTGGTCATCATAATGGAGTGGACCAGAAGAGAGACAATTAGAACCCACTATAAGTGGTGAGGAAAACTCCTGGGATCGAGTTTCACTCGGAGAAAATGCTCATAGTTATGGAATTGAGTGCATTGTACATGTCTCCACTGATCTGATTCACGGCATTGAGTTAAGGGGACTGAGAAAGGGTACTGTACACAGGATTGGGATTGATGTTTGATGCAGACACAGTATTCCTTTCGACATTCCTTTGTGAGCTATTAAATTGACATAACACTGTCTTTGGGAGGTGAGGGTTTATGATTTTTCAAGCCAGTGATTGACCGTTATTGAAGACTAGGCCAATTAAATACTGTCAATCTTCAATAACTACAAGTAAAGCCATTGTATTTAAAAAATATATATTATTTATGCATTTTCTTTTTATCCATTTCTTATTTTTATGTTTAAAAAGTATGTTTTTTCTACTCAAAAGATATTGCAAAAGGCGTTGGTGAGAATGCCAAACTAAATTATGAAGAATCAGTACATCAAAACTCCTTTGATGTAAGTACAATAAGAATAAAACAACTATTTTGCTCCTGGCATTTCTTATAATTTCTTCATTCAGCCTTTATCTAAAGCAGGAAGTCACATTGAAATAAAAAAAAAAGACATTGTGGGTATATATTTCCCAAGGAATCATTGGCTAAATGGGCAACCCTAGCAAAGTAAATACAGGGCCATCATGCCGCCTTTGTTTGTCTAAATTCAGCAAAACTCTGGGGACTGCATTCATAAAAGTGCCCCCGAAAATGAATCTTTGGCTTTGAGAGAAACAATAAGCCCACTAGGTCAAATAGTGTCAGAGTAATTGAATAAGTCAATTATGGTTCGCAGTTCTCTTCCTAAAACTAATGTGTGTTTGACACTTAATGCATCTCAGTCAAGGCTGTAAGGCATTCTAATCAATACTGTGGATTCATTAGCTGCATAACTGAACGATGCCCTCAAATTGCAGAGAAGAAGAATCGCTTCTCAAATATGCATTTTTATTGCTGACTTACTCCAAAAAGTGCAAAGCAGTTTCTTGAAAAGTTAGCAGACATTTTCAAGAGTAAGAGATTGCCTTTAAATTAAGGCATACGGGGTGAGGAGAAATAACCTTTATTTGTATCAACGTTTTTGTTTGTGTCTGGTTTAGAAGATCAAGCATGTGAGCACACACACACACAGACGTGTGTGTGGGGTATTGTGTGTCCCAATCCAGCTGCGTTCCTCTCTGGGTCCCTTCATTGAGTTGGTAATTAGTGATCTCGCGCTCTCTCTCGCTCCCCCTCTGTCTGTCTCTCGCCGTGCCCTCAGAATGTCACCTCTTGGGTCGACCTTCCTCTTGCCTGTTAGGAGCACTTACTTTGGATTTTGTGTGTGAGCGTTCTGTAATGTATTTCGACTCCTCTTAGAAACATAGTAAGACATTTTGTGGCCAGTGTTTTAGGTCATATTTGCTTGAGTAAGGGTTTTGGGCTTATGTATCCCTTCGTGAGAGATAGTAAGAGAGTTCTAGGCTCCATTATGGGTCCTCTGTGAGATACTGTGAGAATGTTCTGTGCTCCATTTCTTCTTTTAGTGTTTTATAAGGTAACAGAGTTGCGGTTAGTGTTTTGATTCTCCTCCCCAGCCCAGGCAGTGATGAATGTTCTAGTGCACAGGGGTTTGCGTCCCAAATGGCACCCTATTCCTTATATAGTGCACTACTTTTGACCAGGGCCTATCAGGCTATGTTAAAAAATAGTGCACTATAATGGCGAGAAGGGTGCCATTTGGGATGCACAAGGGGTCTAGAGGTCCACCAGAGGGGACCAATTACAGCCTCTCAGACACGGCCGGGGCCACTGTGCATCTGCGGTTACCATAACAACTTCTCAGGGGCCCCTGGGTAGGGCCATGCTGCATCTGAGCAGACAGACAGAGAGAGGGCTGCTGGGATAGGGCCCCTGGAGGGCCACTAAGAGCAAGCTCAGTAACACCTGTGTCTGGTACACTAGAGACTTCATATTTGAAATAAGCTTCTACTGTAGTCAAACACTTGTCTACACAACTCTTCTATAGTCTTTTAGAAACAGATTTAAAAAACATTGCATCCCAATGCCTCCGGTCATTCTAAATATCTAATTTAACTGTACTGTATATAACAATATAAACATGTACAGTATATGCTTGCAGAGCCAGGATTGTAGGTTGGATTCCCTCAGGGGCCCAGTACGAAAAAAGTCTGAAAATGTATGCGCTCACTACTCTGGATATATATATTGTGTAAATAGTATTTTTGTTGTCTCTTGGTGTCTTATTTTGTTTTCAATGTAATATAATATCTTGTGGTTTTTTTAGGGGGTAGATCAATTTAATATTGCAGATAGATTGTAGCTTCCATCAGTGTAATTGTCTGTATCACTTACAATCCCCCATGTATATTTTGCTAATATATATACATATACACACATATACATACATATGCATATAAATACATACATACATATCTTTTAAAATATATATATTTCCTTTGTTACCCTCCAACTCTACCACCCTCCCCGAATTGGAGCAAACTAGTGAACAACAACGATTAGGCCTGTATTTCTAGCTGATACATACTATATACATTTTATGGACACAGTCTATTTTACAATAGTTTTATTTGTTTGTTTTTAACTCTTGTCCTTCCTCTACCCTCATCTTCTCCCATATATTTATGATGTTCATCAGGTTTGATTTATATTTGCCATATCTTGCAAACTGTACTCTTTCAAAAAAGATCTTAAACTATATACGTTTTACGGACACAGCATGTTTTTACATTAGTTATCTTGTTGTTATTAGTCCCAACCTTCAGCTCCATTCAACCCCTCCCATCTATACTCCTTCAGGCTAGGGTCTATTTTTCTCCACTTCCTGTCTGACTGACGTGCCCAAAGTAAACTGCCTGTTACTCAGGCCCAGAAGCCAGGATGTGCATATAATTGGTACCATTGGATAGAAAACTATTTGAAGTTGGTAGAAATGTTAAAATAATGTATGAGATTATAACACAATTGATATGGTAGCCAAAAATCCAAAGAAAAACCAACCTGAAAAATATTTTCAATGGTCCTATGCAATTCCAGCTCCCAGATTGCAATTCCTATGGCTCCCAATAGATGTCAACAGTCTTTGTTGAAGGTTTTAGGCTTGTTTCTTCCCAAACAAGGAAGAATTTTGAGTTTTGGTACAGGGAGTCAGAGTTGGAAATCAGTTAGAAACGTATTTTGACTTGTTTTAACAACGTTTAGTGGTAGCTTTTTGGATTCCTTTCCCTGCATGTTGAACGAGTGGATTACTCAAATTGATGGCGCCAACTAAACAGACTTTTTAGGATATAAAGAAGGATTTTATCTAAAAAAAAACATGCATGTTGTAGCTGGGACCCTTGGGATTGATATTCAAAAAGTAAGTGAATATTTAATCGCTATTTTTGATTTTACGAAGCCTGTGCTGGTTGAAGAATAAGACACTTGTATGTACCTAGACGTTTAATATCCATAATTTGTATGATTATTTATTTATGCCGTCACCGGAAGTTGACGGCAGGTGTCCCGCTGACGGGATGCCTAGCCCTAAGAATCCATATTGGATTTATATTTGCCATGTATTTTTCAAATGTGCTGTGATGTTTCACAAAGGTTCTGAACCTTTCTATTTTTTATTCTTTATACAGATTGTAAATTTTAAAAAAATGTTTTTGCTAAAAGTATTATTATATTAGTGATCAATTGACTCTGACTTTTCAGATCTCTGAGTTGTACTATCTGCAGCGTTAGCTCCAGGTAATCATTGCAATTCTTCAACAATTCCTGGACCTGTGACCAAAAACAAGTATCATATGGACAGAACCAAAACAAATGATCTAATGATTCTGTCTTTTCACAGCAAAATCTGCAGAGCTGGGATGGTTGTATCCCCATATAAATAACATTCTGTTGTTTGCAAGAATTCTGTGTAATAATTTAAAGTTTTGATACGCATAATTTTGCGTATCAATTCATTAACCATGTGCCATGGAATTGGTATGTCATGTTGTAATCTATTTGGCACGGCTGTCAATTTCTTTGGTCCTTTAATGAAACTGGTATACTTTGTAATTTTGGGTCGAGCGGACATTTGCATATGTTTTAGTTAGCTGCATGTGTGACAACTCCACCAGTCGTATATAATTTTTTTTAAATTATACCTTTGTTAAAAGATTTTTTAAAGAATATGTTTTTTATCAATTACTATATATGAGTTTAACCACAATATTTGTTGTATTATTAGTTCTGTTTTTTTTCTGGTGGATTAAATTGAAATTGCAACCAACTGTTTATGGCTTGTTTTAAAAAAAAAATACTGAGATTTGGGAGAGGATATCCTTCCTTCTTGAACATAATGTAGGGTGAGACATTCTTACTAATTTTCGAGAGAACCAGTTTGGATTAAAGCATAACTTTTGCATGACTGAAGCCTATAGTGAGAAGTCTAATATTTAATCCTTTCTGCCCTCCAAATTCATATTCATTTTATAAAAAGGCCTGTTTAATTTTGTCTGGCTTGCCGTTCCAAATTAATTTGATTTGTTTTGTCATATAATTTTTTAAAAACTGTTTGCTAGGTGTAGGCAAGACCATAAGCAAATAGGTATACTGGGATAAGACTAAAGAGTTAATCAGGGTGATTTTTCCACAAATAGAAAGGTATTTACCTTTCCATGATAGCAAGATCTTACCTATTTTTGCTAACTTTCTATAAAAATGTTTTGGAGTAAGATCATTTATTTATTTTGGGATATGTATACCGCGTATATCACCATCAGACCATTTTATTAGTAAACTACATGGTAAAGTAAAGGTACTATTTTTTTGCGATCCAATATGTAATATCATCACTTGGTTGTAATCCTGAGAGGTTAGTGAAAATATCTAGATGCTCTGAGGCTGTGGAGGGATCCAAGTTGTGGATTTAAACAAAACATGAATCATCAGCATAGAATGACACCTTTGTTTTTAAGCCCTGTATTTCTATTCCCTTGATATTATTTTGGGATCAAATTTTAATCGCTAACTTTTCGATGGCCATAATAAATAGATATGCCGATAGTGGACAACCTTGTTTTACTCCTCTTGACAGTTTAAAACTTCGTGAGAAGTAGCCATTATTTACTATTTTACACCTAGGGTTACTATACATGATTTTAACCCATTTTATAAGAGATTCTCCAAAATTGAAATGTTCTAGGCATTTATATATAATTTCAGTCGTACTTTATCAAAAGCCTTTTCAAGTCCGCTATGAATAACAGGCCTGGTTTCCCAGATTTTTCATTGTGTTTTATGTTTCCAGTACTTGCCTTATATTATCTCCAATGTATCCATGTAAAAAACCTGTCTGATTAGAATGAATAATGTCCAACAATACCTTTTAAATTCTATGCGATATACATTGCTAGAATTTTTGCTTCAGAACACTGAAGTGTAAGGGGCCTCCAATTTTTTAAATGGACTGGATCTTTATATTTCTCACTTGTATCCTGTTTCAGTAATAATGAAATCCGAACTTGTTGAGTTTACATAGGAGTGGTTAAAACATACTAATAACGGTTTAATTGCATCAAAAAGTTCCTCCTCTGTAATTTCATCTAAATCCATCTGGCTGTTAATTTGACATTATTAATAGAAAAAAACAATTGCAATTAGCTTCGGTTAGAGTAGATGGAGGAGACTGAAGCAAAAACATATGCTTAAAGTACTTTGCTTCCTCTTTCAAAATGTAATGTGGTGAATCATACGTGATTCCTTCATTTGCAACAAGTTTCAGTAAATTGTTTTTGGTAGCATTTCTATGTTGAAGATTTAAAAATGATTTGGTGCATTTTTCCCCATTTTCCATCGCTTTTGCTTTATTATTATAATATATTACACCTGATCTTTGCTGAATAAGTTCATCCATTTCCTTTTTGTTTTTCCTCTAAGTTATTATGCGTTTCTATGGTACCGTTTTAGATCTTATGTTGTTCTTGTCTATTACTGTTCTGTACTTAGTCATGTATGTGTATGTTTCATGTGGACCCCAGGAAGAGTGCAAGTGCAGCAGCTAATGGAGATCCTAATCAACTAAACTATACCACTGACAGACCTCAGTTCACTTGACCTGCAGTCCATCAACTCACTTACAGTATCATCTCAATTCAGAATGATGATACTCTATATTGTATCATTTTCTTGGCACATTTCCCTGAAATAGACTGCTTGTGTCAAGCAGCTGTCCCTTAGACCAAGGCTACTGTGAAATCCAAAGATACTCCTTAGACACTGTCCCCTCAAATTGCCTCCCTAACACAGAAACAAACATTAAGTCTCATTAAAAGGTCTATTATGAACCTCTCCCTCCAGCTATCTGGTTTATTGGCAACCTTGTTGATTTTCCTCTAGCCATCACAAGAAGAGAGTATTTGTCTGGCTGGCGCGAACTGCCTCTAATTGACACAAATTGAATGGACGTTGATGCTGACACACACACACACACGCACACGCACGCCCACGCACGCACACACACGCACACTGGATGAATGG
This sequence comes from Oncorhynchus tshawytscha, assembly GCF_018296145.1. Taxonomy (NCBI): domain Eukaryota; kingdom Metazoa; phylum Chordata; class Actinopteri; order Salmoniformes; family Salmonidae; genus Oncorhynchus; species Oncorhynchus tshawytscha. The sequence goes on from NC_056438.1 coordinate 28,221,148, forward strand.
CTGGCAGAAGCTGTGCAGTAGAGGGCCAAGGCTGGAGGACGTCAATGGGAGTATTGTATAGGAGCAGGCAGGGAATCTTTGATTGTAAATTACATTGCAGTTTGACTCAGCAGAGTGCCACAACAAACTGATTGCAGTAAATGAATGTTGTCCCCGCTTGAAGTGTTAACTGATGAAACCAAATGATTGGTTGTATTATTATTATTATTATTATTGTGTCCCACAATGTGCTTGTGAGTGAGTGTGACAACGCCATGTGTCGGGATTCAAATCGAGCTAGAAATGATGCTTTGGAAGGTTCATCTCGCTCTGTTCATCAGGCTACTTTAATTGGTGACATGTGCACTTTCTGGTTCTCTCTAGGAAGTCTCTGATGCCATTTTGATCGGTGTTGTTGCGTCTGTCAGAAATGGCCTCCAACACAGTACAATAAAACCACAACAGGCTGGTCCCATCGACATTCTGCTTCGTGGCAGTACTCAACACCCTTCCCTGCTCACACACCTGGGCGTCATTCCGCCATTGTTCTACATAAATGCACGCACACAGGCGCACACACAGACATACCTCAGTGGATTTGTCCTTTCTTTGGCAGCCCAGTTCTGAGTGCCCTACACAATGAAATCACCTGGGTGCTCTGTATATCCAGTGCCCTCCAGTCTAGTCAAGAGAGGTGAAGGAGAGGATGAAATGGAGGGAGGGAGAGGGAGATGAGGCAGAGCGAGAAAGAGAGAGAGAGGAGTCAGAAAGAGAAAGAGGTAGCAGAGGATGAGAGAAAGAGCGAACGCAGGCATGCCAAGTAGGAGTGTCTCATCTGCTCCAAATCCACTCTCTTTCACAATGACTAGCCATACAGCCTCCCTGCCCCACATGGTTCTTCCACCCAGGTATGGTACTAAGTGGGGCATCAGTGAAGCAGTATCCTGGGGAAGGGCACCATAGCTACAGGCCCTCTCGGGCAGCTAAGCCCAGGAGAGAGCAGTCTCCATGGGCCATAAACGCTGCTCCTGTGGGCAGCCTGGCTGACATGCATCAAAGCTCTTTATACACACACTGTGTGTGTATGTGTTTGTCTCTCTCTCTCTTTGTAGTTTGTGAACACACACACACACACACACACACACACACACAGCAACGTGACACGCCCACACTCTCCAATAGCCTCTCTCATGTCTTCAACTCCCTGATCCAACAGCTCGGGACAAAAGCCATAGTTCTCACTCACGTTTCCACACAATACCTCCACAACAGTCTCCAATAGTACAGGCTGTGCCTCCACATTCACGCTCCTATTGAGAGATGTTTGTCAGGCCTAACTGCTAACAGCCAGACCTTGAGAGCTTTTCAACTGCACTGAATGGAAGCCTCTGTTTAACTCTGACACTCTCCAAGATTGGACAGAGTGAAACAGACAGGCGTCATTACACAGTTCCATGCCTGCTTTCTCTCCCTTGCTATATCTCGCTCTGTATCTATTTATGGCTCTCTCTCTCTCCCTCTCTCCCTCTCTCCCTCTCTCCCTATCTCCCTCTCTCCCTCTCTCCCTATCTCCTCTGTGAGAGGGCTGTCAGCAGGGTGATGGAGAGGGGGACACGCGCCTGTTAAAACACAAGTGCGTCCCCGCGACACCGCCCGTCCGTCAGGGGGACATTTTTACTGGGCAGCCCTGTCAGAGGGAAGAACCCAGCCTATCGGAAGCTGGGGAATTTTGACTGATGGAGGATTTGGCCACTGTTGTTGTCTCTTAAATCAACTGCCCTCCCCTCTGCTCGCCTCACTGCGCTGTAGTAGTCAGCAGTATAGGGCAACAAACTGGATAATGTGCTGCTATCCACTGGTGGTCAACACACTCTCCCACACAAACCAAAACGCAGGGAAAGGCGGCCATTTTGTTATGGCTGAACTACACTGCAAAATCAATGACTCAAGGTAACCCTGAACTCATTGTGAAACGCTTTATGTAACTCTGCTTTTGGCCAACCACTCGCCAACCACGATTCGCTCCGGTGGAGATCGATGTGACAAAGACCAGCACAACAAAGGAGACCATTTTGAACAAAGTGTTTGCCCTCTGCTAAAACTTAACCCACAGCTATCCTCAATGTACCTGCTTATATCCCTTAATGGGAGTAATTGATTGCAGGTCTTTATTTTGTTACCTGCTTTAACAGACACACAACACACACATGGTTTCTGCTGGTGTCTAACATACGTGCAGTACACACACGTGCACACGCACACACACGTGCACGCACTCGCACACCAGAAAAGTGCCTTTCCTCTCCCTCCGTTTTCAACAAAACTCTAGCATCCAGCAGGCGAGGAGAAGCAGGGAGGAGGGAGGGAGGGAAAATGGCCACTGCTCTGAGTAATACCACAGTGAATTGTGGTCTACCACAGGTCAGTGGAAAAATTTAAAACACTGCTCAATCGCAGCACTCAAGCGGCTTGCCTATCACTTATTCACAGAGCACTGCCTGGGAGGTAGAAAGGCATAAGAGAGGGGTATAGTAAGATATATAATTGCGTAATAATACATATTTATAGGAGTGAGGAGGAGAGAAACTATTTGATGATGTTGATCATGAAAGTTCTGCCAACGTTGATTACGACCTTGTAGATTATGTTGATACTCATTACAAAAGGGAAAATGAACTACATCCTAATACACTTATAGGATACCAATGGAGTTAGGCGCCGTACTATTTATTTGAGATGATTATGCAAATACACGCGAGCTCTGCTTCAGCACATCTTCATCAAATCAAGTCTCTGCCCACCTTTCACTTCCCTCTCAAAATGGAAATCAGAAATCCGGCCAGGTGGAGACTCGAGATTATTCAATAGAAAGTAAATGAAACACACATACACAGACACTCAGTCACCCACACACACACATCCTAAAATAATCTGTCTCATACATATAGTTTATTTGACAGACAGATGACAGTATATGTTCACAATGGGCACATATTACATAGTAATTACTGTATTATCATGTTATGTACACAGTCATCTATCTGTCAAATGAACTATCTCTGACAGGAACAGATATGAAAAGGCTGAATGTTGAATGGCGAAAACTAAATGATGTCCTTCCTTCTCTCTCCTACATGCTAATGATAAACATTGATGCCATCTCTGCGTATGTATGCCTGTATGTGTATCTCTATGTGTGAAAGATATGTAAGATGTCATTCCATTAGGTTGGTTTAAAGCTACCCCTTCATTTAATAGGCCTTAAAAACAAGTTATGTTTCAACACACAGAGAATTCCTGGTGGAAGGCCGCATGATGTTAGATAAAAATGCACTTCTTCTCTACCACAGTTTTCCATAGGGATACTCCGTGATACTTCACAACTCACATTCAATTACCAGCCCTCTACTCCTCCCATCGCTCCCCCACCTCGAGTGGACCGCACAGAGCTACTCTGTATGGAGCGAGGGAGGAGAGAAGAGAGGGAGGCGAAATCTATTTTTCCCCACATAATGGAATAGACCTGACATTGTAGAAATGACATTTCCTCTCCACCAGAATAATGGAGGAGCAATATCCCCTTTAGACATGAGGACACGTGTGTAGCATTGGAAGGTGCTCAATTGGCAGTGTTTTACATGTGCGTCATGCCTGACCAAATGGGATTTGAATGGATGTATAATGTCAATTGTGTTGGTGCCACTGTGGTCAAGGCTGAGTGTGCATTGGCATTTGTGGCATTGTCGTCAATAGAGTCAAAAGCCATATTGAACAATACTGTTACAGTATGTGCTTAAGATTGTGTAATCACAAGGTTGGCGAGTAGTCACACACACACGGCACTCTCACCCCCATCCTCACTCCCCCCCCACCACCTCCCACCCATATACAAAGTCAGATCCCAGTCATTCACTGAGGCCCCCACATACACAAACACACTTGGTGTCTCCCTCTCCTCTGGGTTGCCGGTCGATAGCCATTAGGGTAAGGGGTGCTGATCGATGCAGGCCCAATTTAGCAGCCAGTGGATGTGTGGGCCGCACACGGCCACAGCTAGTTAAAGACATCAACCAGGACCACATGTCACCAACAAGCACCAACACAACGTGCCCACCTCAGGGACCCGGCCAATCACCTGGTACCGCTCCTCTGTAACCACCGACAACCAACAAACACCAACCAGTCAGGGTTAAGTCCTTCTTGGCAACAGAGAGACCCACCACAAAAACAGAGTAACATAGTAGTATGGCCTCCAATGCTACAGACCAATTTATTTTCCAGAGCGCCAACAGAAATAAGACAGAGTACAGCAGGACACAATTACTCAACGTTTTCTCCTCACCTTTACTCTGATCTTAACCTAACGCTGGGTGCTAATCGATTCCATAGCGAGGGGTGTCATTCCAACTCGTGAACTTTATGTATTGGTGATGCTAGCCTGCTACTCATTAGCGCTAGTGCTACAGCGTGGGTGTCTCCTTTCCCTTCCTCGTGCTAATGATGATATGATGCCTCCGCAGCATACCGACAGAGACGTTTTAACACAGGTAATTATGTTTTAGCACTACTGCAGGTGTCATTACTGAAAGGTTAATTGTTGGAAAAGAGAACGGTAGGTAACAGTTAACCATGTCATAATGTGTCATAACAGCTGACATAACCTGTTATAAAATGCTCGTAACACTGTCATGAAACATTTATTGAGACCTGTTGTGAAATATATTGTGTTATTTTATGGCTGGTTATTACACCTACATAAGAGTGTAAAAACCCATAAAACCTACCACGGTGGTTATTTTATGGCTGGTTATTACACCTACATAAGAGTGTAAAAACCCATAAAACCTACCACGGTGGTTATTTTATGGCTGGTTATTACACCTACATAAGAGTGTAAAAACCCATAAAACCTACCACGGTGGTTATTTTATGGCTGGTTATTACACCTACATAAGAGTGTAAAAACCCATAAAACCTACCACCGTGGTTATTTTATGGCTGGTTATTACACCTACATAAGAGTGTAAAAGCCCATAAAACCTACCACGGTGGTTATTTTATAGCTGTTATTACACCTACATAAGAGTGTAATAACCCATAAAACCTACCACGGTGGTTATTTTATGGCTGGTTATTACACCTACATAATAGTGTAAAAGCCCATAAAACCTAAAACGGTGGTTATTTTATGGCTGGTTATTACACCTATATAAGAGTTTAAAAACCCATAAAACCTACCACACAATGCAAAACATTCCATTACACCATAGCCTACATGTCAACAGTATGTGTATGTTCTATACACACACACAAACACACACACACACACACACACACACACACACACACACACACACACACACACACACACACACACACACACACACACACACAGAAAGACATCAACATTATGAAATCACACTTATGGAATCATGTAGTAACCAAAAAAGTGTTAAACAAATCAAAATAGATTTTATATTTGAGATTCTTCAAAGTAGCCACCCTTTGCCTTGATGACAGCACTGTACACACTTAGCATTCTCTCAACCAGCTACACCTGGAATGCTTTTCCAACAGTCTTGAACGAGTTCCCACATATGCTGAGCACTTGTTGGCTGCTTTTCCTTCACTCTGCATTCCAACTCATCCCAAACCATCTCAATTGGGTTGAGGTCGGGTGATTGTCGAGGCCAGGTCATCTGATGCAGCACTCCATCACTCTCCTTCTTAGTCAAATAGCCCTTACACAGTCTGGAGGTGTGTTGGGTCATTGTCCTGTTGAAAAACAAATGATAGTCCCACTAAACACAAACCAGATGGGATGGCGTATCACTGCAGAATGCTGTGGAAGCCATGCTGGTTAAGTGTGCCTTGAATTCTAAATAAATCACTGACAGTGTCCCCAGCAAAGCACCCCCCACCATCACACCTCCTTGCTTCACGGTGGGAACCACACATGCAGAGATCATCCGTTCACCTACTCTGCGTCTCACAAAGACATGGCGGTTGGAACCAATAATCTCAAAAAAGAACAGATTTCCAACGGTCTCATGTCCATTGCTTGTGTTTCTTGGTCCAAGCAAGTATCTTCTTATTATTGGTGTCCTTTAGTAATGGTTGCTTTGCAGCAATTCGACCATGAAGGCCTGATTCACGCAGTCTCCTCTGAACAGTTGGGCTGCAATTTCTGAGGCTGGTAAATCTAATGAACTTATCCTCTGCATCAGAGGTAACTCTGCGTCTTCCTTTCTTCATTTCTTGTGGCGGTCCTCATGAAAGCCAGTTTCATCATAGTGCTTGATGGTTTTTGTGACTGCACTTGAAGAATCTTTCAAAGGTCTTGATTTTACATGCCATAATATTTGACCGGATTCAAGGAAACTAGGCGTATGTCACAGCTTCACAGGAGAGCCGTTTGAACGTACAAAAGATGTTTATCAAAATGTGTTTTCTTGGCAGAAATTCCTTCTTGAACATACAAACTTTCATGTGCCTTAATAACAAACTTGTATGCCATCTGTAAATACGAATAAAATTGTTAAATTACGAGCCTTGTTTATTAAGCTCCAGGCAAAGTAGGCAACCTTCCCACTAGCCATGATTTGATGAGATAATGAGTGGGCTGGACATGTCGAGAGAGGAGTTTGGATTGGTCTGCCATATAGAGGGCCTCTGTCTATTTGAGCTCGTCAGTCTGTGTTGGTACTCCTGTCGAACACGGCTTTAAAAAAAATATATTGTGTAGTGGAGCTGCATAAGTGTTGTTCTCCACTTTCTGGAGGATCAAGTTTTGAAGTCAGTGGAATTAGAGTATGATAGCTAAAGAGATGGAGAAAACACCTGTCTCTGGATTACATCTTCAAACTAAGGGCAACCGTGGTATGACATTCCTGACAGGGAGATGTGTCCATCATGCATGACAATGTAAGCAGGTAAGATAGCTAATGTTAGACTAGCTACATTTTCAGATATTACACGATTCTAATTATGACAGAAAGTTGTTTCATTTCAAGCTAAAATGTACTGTTACTCTAGCTAGCTAGCTAAAGTTAGCTGGCTGCCTCATTAGCTGTTATTATTCATTTCCCAGAGATGTTTTTTTCTTCTAGTTAGAGCCTAATGTTATCTAGCTAACATTGAACCTGGTTGGTTACCTCCTGCCAATGTGGCATTGTTGGCACTTTGTTCATTGTTGTATAACTAGCTAACGTTAGCTGGCTGGTTTGGTCTTTTACCATATATAGGGATATCTTCTGTATACCACCCTTACCTTCTCACAACACAACAGATTGGCTCAAACAAATTAAGAATGAAAGAAATTCCACAAATTAAATTTTAACAAGGCACACCTGTTAATTGAAATGCATATCAGGTGACTACCTCTTGAAGCTGGTAGAGATAATGCCAAGACTGTGCAAAGATGTCATCAACGCAAAGGGTGGCTACTTTGAAGAATTTGAAACATAACATATTTTTGTATTTGTTTAACACTTTTTTGGTTACTATATGATTCCATATGTGTTATTTCATAGTTTTGATGTCTTCACTATTATTCTACAATGAAGAAAAAAATATATATATACAGTTGAAGTCTGAGGTTTACATACACCTTAGCCTAATACATTTAAACTCAGTTTTTCACAATTCCTGACATTTAATCCTAGCAGAAATTCCTTGTTTTAGGATCACCACTTTATTTTAAGAATGTGAAATGTCAGAATAATAGTAGAGATAATGTTTTATTTAAGCATTGTTTTATATCATCCCACTACCAGTGGGTCAGAAGTTTGCATACACTCAATTAGTATTTGATCGCATTGCCTTCAAATTGTTTAATTTGGGTCAAACGTTTCAGGTAGCCTTCCACACGCTTCTCCACAATAAGCTGGGTGAATTTTGGCCCATTCCTTCTGACAGAGTTGGTGTAACTGAGTCCGGTTGTCGGCCTCCTTGCTCGCACACGCTTTTTCAGTTCTGCCCACAAATTTTCTATAGGTTTGAGGTCAGGGCTTGTGATGGCCACTCCAATACCTTGACTTTGTTGTCCTTAAGCCATTTTGCCACAACTTTGGAAGTATGCTTGGGGTCATTGTACATTTGGAAGACCCATTTGCGACCAATCTTTAACTTTAACTGATGTCTTGAGATGATGTTTCAATATATCTACATAAATCTCCTCCCTCGTGATGCCATCTATTTTGTGAAGTTCACCAGTCCCTCCTGCAGCAAAGCACTTCCACAACATAATGCTGCCAACCCTGTGCTTCACGGTTGGGAGGATGTTCTTCGGCTTGCAAGCCTCCCCCATTTTCCTCCAAACATAACGATGGTCATTATGGCCACAGTTCTATTTTTGTTTTACAGAACGTGTCTACTTCCTGAGTGGTATGACGGCTGCGTGGTCCCATGGTGTTTTTACTTGCGTACTATTGTTTGTACAGATGAACGTGGCACCTTCAGGTGTTTAGAAATTGCTCCCAAGGATGAACCAGACTTGTGGATGTCTACAGTTTTTGATGTCAAGCAAAAAGGCACTGAGTTTGAAGGTAGGCCTTGAAATACATGCACAGGTACACCTCCAACTGACTCAAATGATGTCAATTAGCCTATCAGAAGATTCTAAAGCCATTACATAATTTTCTGGAATTTTCCAAGCTGTTTAAAGGCACATTTAAACTTCCCCAATGCTCTGTTGCTGATGACTGGGATGCAAGCAGGAGCAGATTTTGGGAGCAGGACAAGACACTTTTTTTGGCTGATGACTGATATAAGGGCATGTACGTGATTGATCTATCTGGCTTATATGATTGTGATGGTCATAATGCTGCTTGACAGTGTCCATGAAGTGTATTTTCCACAAGTGATTTAAAATATGATGAAAAGAAAAACATGACTATGATGAATCCATTACGACAACAACAAAGGATGTAAGAAACAAACATTCAAACGAAAGGAAACTTCTTGACAATATTTGAATAAATGTGGGTTTTGACACTCTTATGTAGTTCAAATAAAATAACACAATAAAATAATACAATATATGTCACAACAGGGGTAAATATATGGGTTATAGGCAGTGTTTTGACCATATTATGACAGATTATGACAAGTTATGTCGCTGTTATGACATATTATGACATGTTTATGACCTTGTCATAACATGTTAGGACACTGGAGGTCAAGTGTTACCCTGAGATCATTTTAAACACGTTGTTTTTCAAATCCAATTGGATGTATTAAAGCCGTAATTTCATCCTACTCAGTAGGTCAAAGTGAATTAGGAGCCAAATTCCACATAATACCCTCACTGTTTTCGGTCCAAATCTCAGATTTCTCTCTCTAGCGGAGATGAATTAATTATAGTAGCAAGCTAACACTTCCTTCTGCTGTCCAACAACAACAATACCTCCACATCCCAAGTCATTCTAGCATGCCAGTCGGTCAGGTTTTGGGTAATTGAGGGAAACAACACATTTCTCTATGAGCCATTCACTGGGGGCTGGGATGGGGAGGTTAATTTCTGCTACGTCAGGGCCACCGCTTTCTCCCTGCATCCCTGCAGAGAACACATGGCCTTGATGGGGACCTGGGAAACAATGGCTAGCGGTTAGCACCACGGTGTGCCTGCTAAGGTATGCAGAGGTTTCAGTATTGTGTGGCAGGATTAGCAGCTAGTGACGGATTAGCGGCCAAGTTTCAGGGCAAAAATCCAGCTAAGTAAGGTGTGATGAAAGGGGTCATCTCAATTTTACCGCTGGAAATCACGACTCATTAAAATGTGCGTACCTACTTCTTCCCCTCCGTCCCTCACTCCCTTCCTTCCCGCCCCTTCCCTTCCCCACCCCTCCCTTCACATTCATTTTAGTCCTGCATTGGGCAAAAACAAAACACATGAATTAGTCCTCTGCTGCTGCTATGGTGTTTCGACAAGGATATACTTCGCAATGAGGAACCTTTGGAGAAAAGGGGCAGGTAGTACTACAGAAGGGTTTTTAAAACTTATTTAACCTGTTTTTCTTTTCTTGTTTCTCTCTTGTTCTTGGTTGTAACATTATTTTTCTGAATAACTTACAAGACCCCTGGTTGTTTTTATTCATCTCCCCCATCCCTGTATTAAATATAGACATAATTATCTTTGTCATGGTCTTTCTATTAGCATAATGAGGCTAGGCTATCCCCTAAGGGCCATGTGTATTTTTGTTTGTGTTTACCGGAAGCACTTCTCAATGAACATGACCGGCGTCATATACTTCATCTTCATCTCAAGGGGAAGAAAACAGACCTCACATTACATTAAATGAGATAGCATCCACAACCCACAGAGAAAACATGTTTTGTTTTGTGTGTCTGTTTTGTTTCCGTTAGTTACTTCTCTAAAATATGTATGCTTAACCACAGGGGTGTTAGTAATAGGTGTTAATGTGTGTTCCTTTCCTTCTTCCTCTGCTGAGCTGCAGTACTTTCTAGCTCCTGATTTAGAGCCCTTCTTGGAGTGCAATGCCTGAGTGGGGACTGATACAACGAGGGACAGACAAATCTCTAGAGAAGAGGATTAGAGAATGCACTCTCCTGCTCCTCTCTCTCTCTCTCTCTCTCTCTCTCTCTCTCTCTCTCTCTCTCTCTCTCTCTCTCTCTCTCTCTCTCTCTCTCTCTCTCTCTCTCTCTCTCTCTCTCTCTCTCTCTCTCTCTCTCTCTCTCTCTCTCTCTCGAGAAGTACTAGACCTAAAGACAAATGCCAATTTGTTTGCAAGCCTGATTCGAGGCTAATGCACTCTGGTAAGGATACAAGTGGGGACACAGTTTAATAGCCTTGAACAATATTTGCGAGAGTAGCTCGTGGAAAATGAACGGAGAATCAAAAAAGAAATGGAAGGCAATAAAGCTAAGGCACAAAGTCTGACGCGTTTTCATATCTGGCAACCAGAGATGTGTTTACTAGCGGAAAACATTTCCTGCCTTTTTTATTTCCATTCAGGGCTAATTAGCCCATGGTAATCGCAGAGGAGCAGTGATTAGGGAGAGGGATCATACTGGAGCACAGTAAAGGGTTGGCGGGTCTGAAAAGCCAATTGGACCACAACAAAGCTACTTGTAGCCGGGCACTGTACTAATGGTGTAATAACATGACAATCAGTCTAATGATTCAGTATGTTTCTGATACCATATATAAGCCAGGGCTGCCCAACCCAGGTCCTGGAGAGTTTACCGTCCTGTAGGTTTTCGCTCCAACCCTATTCTAGCACACTAAAATCTAACTGATTCTAATAATTAGCTGATTGATTGCTGAAACAGTTTTGTTAAAAACGAAACTGGGGTTGGGATTTAAGCAAAAACCTGGTATGTGCAGGAGCTAATAAAATATGTAACGAGAAAAAAAACACATATGGGATTTAGAAATATAAGAATATTGTGGATAGAAGTAGCTAAAATGCATGTTATTGGCACTAACCTCAAGCTAGCAATGGTAGTAGTGATAACCCACTGATTCTATGGCTTTGAAGGCTACCGCTATAGATGGGAGCGAGGAATCCATTTTACTTTGTACTCTTCAGACTTTCATAAACAAAGACAGTACTCGCTTCATCCTACATCTGTGCTTCTTCAACATCTGTTCCTTGGTGACTGTACAATCACCACTGCTGCCACAAATAAGAAACAAAACAGGATCCACTTCCCCTCTCCTGTGGGACTCCATATTGTTTCCCCATCACGCTTAAACTGACAATCTGGATGCTTGAGGATTCCATCCCTCAAACAATCACTTTAGAACCCCCAAAGAAATTTGAAAAGAAAAGAGACAACCTATTTTCTCAGGACAATTACACACAGTTGCGATGCTTTTAGACTGTTCTGTTTGAAGTGCCGTGCACACACACACACACACACACACACACACACACACACACACACACACACACACACACACACACACACACACACACACACACACAGGGAAATGCCATATGTAGATAACGCTCCAATGTTTGATGTAGGTGTGACTGCGGCCGACTACAGGGTGATAGGTATGTTTGTGATTAGGGATAGATGTGTGTGTGTCGTGTATGTGTGGGACATGCGTGAGTGTGTCTGTAATTTTCTGCTCTCCATGTTTCCATGTCTATGTGTATTGGATAGAGATGTGATGGTAGAGACGGGAGTTGCCGACGTCTCCGTCTGGGAATTGGGCGAGGACTTCGGAACAACGTCTGAATGTACAATTAGACTAGGGGATTGTGGATAGAGACATCACTCCCTAGTAAAGGTCCTAGGAAACAAGATTTACACCGATTACTCTTCCCGCCAGCGCTACGGCTCCGCAGCCTCTATCCCCTACAGTCTGGAGCACAACAGACAAATGTAAAGGCCTGGAAGAAAAATAAGAAATAAGAATAAAACAACACACAACGCTTAATGCTAAAGATTAAAACCTCTACAGGATCGGTGGGTAACGTGAGCTAACGTAGGCTAATGTGATTATCATGATGTTGGAAGTAACAAGTACATTTCCCAGGACATAGACATATCTGATATTTTCAGAAAGCTTAAATTCTTAAATCTAACTGCACTGTCCAATTTACAGTAGCTATTAGTGAAATAATACCATGCTATTGATTGAGGAGAGTGCACAGTTATGAATTTAAAATGTATTAATAAACCATTTAGGCACATTAGGGCAGTCTTGATACTACATTTTGAGCAGAAATGCAATGGTTAATTGGATCTGTCTAAAACTTAGATCCATTTGTTAATGTGGCAAGTGAATCGAGTCTGTATGTAGGCAGCATCCTCTCTGTGTTAGTAATGGCTGTTTAACAGTCTGATGGCCTTAAGATAGAAGCTGTTATTCAGTCTCTCGGTCCCATCTTTCATGCAAGTGTACTGACGTTGCCTTCTGGATGGTAGCGGGGTGAACAGACAGTGGCTCGGGTGGTTGTTGTCCTTGATGATCTTTTTATCCTTCCTGTGACATCGGGTGCTGTAGGTGTCCTGGAGGGCAAGTAGTTTGACCCCGGTGATGCGCCACCCTCTGGAGAGCCTTGCTGTTGAGGGCGGTGCAGTTGCCGTACCAGGCGGTGATACAGCCCAACAGGATGCTCTCAATTGTGCATCTGTAAAAGTTTGTGAAGGTTTTAGGTGTCAAGTCAAATTTCTTCAGCCTCCTGAGGTTGAAGAGGTGTTGTTGCGCCTTCTTCACCACACTGTGTATGTGGGTGGACCATTTCAGTTTGTCCGTGATGTGCACGCCGAGGGACACTTCTCCACTGTTGTCCCGTCGGCTGTTTCCTGAAGTCCACGATCATCTCCTTTGTTTGGTTAACATTGAGTGAGAGGCTGTTTTCCTGACACCACACTCCTAGTGCCTTCACTTCCTTCCTGAAGTCTGTCTCGTTGTTGTTGGTAATCAAGCCCACTACTGTTGTATCGTCTGCAAATTTGATGATTGAGTTGGAGGTGAATGATCCCGCAGTCATTGGTGAACAGGGAGTACAGGAGGGGGCTGAACACACACCACTGTCATTTAGTTCATTTATCTTTGCCTTCTTGGGTACAGGAACAATGGTGTCCATCTTAAAGCATGTGGGGACAGCAGACTGGGATAGGGAGCGATTGAATATGTTCGTAAACAACCCAGAAAGCTGGTCTAAGCATGCTCTGAGGATGAGGCTAGGGATGCCGTCTGTGCCAGCAGCCTTGCGAGGGTTAACACGTTTAAATGTCTTTCTCACGTCGGCCACGGAGTAAGAGAGGGGGGGGGCGCAGTCCTTGGTAGCAGGCCACTTTGGTGTCACTGTATTATCCTCAAAGCAAGCAAAGAAGGTCTTTCGTTTGTCTGGAAGCAAGACGTTGATGTCTGTGACGTGGCTGTTTTTTTTTGTAGTAAGTAATTGCCTGTAAACCCTGCCACATACGTCTCATGTCTGAGCTGTTGAATTGTGACTCCACTTTGTCCCTATACTTACATTTCGCTCGTTTGATTGCCTTTCAGAGGGAATAACTAAACAGTTTATATTCGGCCATATTCCCAGTCATCTTTCATTGTTAAATGTGGTGGTTCAGGCTTTCAGTTGTGCGAATGGCGCCATCTAGCCACTATTTCTGGTTAGGGTAGGTTTTAATAGTCACAGTGGGTACCACATCTCCAATGTACTTCCTTATAATCTCACTCGACGAATCAGCGTATAAATCAATGTTATTCTCTGAGGCTGCCCGGAACATTTCCCAGTCCGCATGATTAAAACATTGTGAAGCGTGGATTCCAATTGGTCAGACCAGCGTTGAATGGTTCTTGTCATGGGTACATCGTGTTTGAGTATCTTGCCTATAGGACAGTAGGAGCAAAATGGAGTCATGGTCGGATTTGGTCGGATTTGCCGAAGGGAGGGCAGGGGAGGCCTTGTATGCATCGCAGAAGTCAGAGTAGCAGTGGTCCAGTGTATTGCCCACATGCGTGCTACAATCAATGTGCTGATAGAATTTAGGTAGCCTTGTTCTCAAATTTGCTTTGTTAAAATCCCCAACTCCAATAAATGCAGTCTCAGGATATATGGTTTCCGGTTTATATAGACCAGTGCTCCTTGAGGGCTGTCATGGTATCTGCTTGATACGGCTGTGACGATACCCGACGAGAATACTCTTGGGAGATAATATGGTCGGCATTTGATTGTAAGGAATTCTTGGTCAGGTGAACAGAAAGGACTTGAGTTCCTCTATGTTGTTATGATTAGTCCATGAGTCGTTAATCATGAAGCATACACCCCCGCCCTTCTTCTTCCCAGAGAGATGTTTATTTCTGTCGGCGTGATGCATGAAGAAACCCGGTGGCTGTACCGACTCCGACAACATATCCCAAGAGAGTCATGTTTCTGTGAAACAGAGAATGTTACAGTCTCTGACGTCTCTCTGGAAGGCAAACCTTGCCCTATTTCCGTCTACCTTGTTGTCTAGAGACTGCACATTGGCGTGTAATATACTCAGAAGCGGTGGGTGGTGTGCACGCCTTCGAAGTCTGACCAGGAGGCCGCTTCGTCTACCTCTACTGCGGCGACGTTGTTTTGGGCCGGCCTCTGGGATGAGATCCAATGTCCTGGGTGGTGGTCCGAACAAAGAATCCGCTTCGGGAAAGTTGTATTTCTGGTCGTAATGTTGGTAAATTGACGTCACTCTTATATCTAATAGTTCTTCCCGGCTGTATGTAATAACACGTAAGATCTTCTGGGCTAACAATGTAAGAAATACTACATTAAAAAACTAAATACTGCATAGTTTCCTAAGGACTCGAAGCGAGCCGACCATCTCTGTCGACATTTTAGAATATGCAAATAAGACTGTTAGCAATGTAGGGTCTTTAGCGGGAGGCAGAGAGGCTTGTTGACACCTGCTTTGTTTGTAACGGCCATTTATATGCCCACACTGAATCTCAATAGTCTTCCTCTCCTCCTCGACTTCATATGCACTGATCTGAAAGGATAGGAGAGGTGAAAAACATGTTGCTTACAGCCTTCCTGTGTTTTCAGGTCAGTGCAGCTGAAGGCGACGAGACAGAGTAATCTATTTTAGACTATGGAGATACTGTCCCCAGTTTGAGGCTGTGAGTAATCTCTTGTCTTCTGACCCGCATCTTCTTTTTCCTCCCCGGTTGTCTTCTGTCTCAAGTCTGCCTCTTGACTGACAGCTGTCAATCTGTCATAGATAGTCACCAATCATGCATAGTCTTTTTGACAAACTCCATCCAAATGACAGAGATACAGTATATCATTTTGTCACATTAGTAGATCATTGGGGCAGATATGCAACAAAAGGACTATGAATATAACAATGGTAATGAGAGTATTTCATCCACATGTCTGACCACATACTTTGAGATTCATATGCATGCAAATCAGGCTGCTTGCTATAGAAAGTATACATGCTCCCTACTTATACCTGTTCTCCATCCATGTGCCTCCTGATTCTTCCCACTTATCAACTACATCCAGGTATATGTGTGCTCACTACCCTCCCCAATCTACCTAGCACTGCACCAATCCTCTAAAACCACCCCACTCCATGATTAACGCAGCCTATTGCACCAGTAACCCATGTAGACGAAGGTACTGGCAGAGAGAGAAGGAAGTACCCCATCAATAAACCATGCCTTGAAAAAGCCCTGGGTTGGCTTTTTGATCTTCTGACTTCTCATATCCGCCGGTACCCCTGGGTGGGCCCCTCTGCTTCATAAGCCCCCCTCCTGTCCCAAACTCAAGGTTATCACAGAGACAAGAAAAAGAGGCTTCTCCCCCCAAAAAGTGACTGTGATAATCGTCAACATATCTCTAATGAAAGAAGAATTACAAAGAAGAAGAAGAAGAATTACAAATAGAGACACGTCTAAAAAAGTATCACTCGAACACTTTAGATCCCAATGTGAAACAAGAAATTCAAAAGATCAAGAATTAAATGTATTAAATGTATTCACAAGAAGTACAGCAGAAGCAGTAGGCGGTAAGCCTATGAAACAACTAGCCTATAGATTGCGAAAACAACAAGCAGATAATACTATCGATAAGATAAGCAACCCCCGAAACCAAAACAATTCAACATATAATGGAAGAGATACAACAGAGCTTTGACAATGACTTACAGAACGGGATGGTAGTCTCTGAATTTACCACGGAGGAATAAAATACAGCTACTACTAGACTAAAAGCAACCAAATCCCTGGGTACAGACGGTTTCATCTCTGAAATGTATACATCATTTAGAGAGCAGATTATCTCAAGTTTTCTTGCAGCCTGTAACTGGGAATTTCAGAAGGGTGACATCCCCTCCTCATGGATAGAGGCCCTAATTTCACTTACACTGAAGGAAGGGAAACATAGACCACATTATGGAACACACAGGCCAATCTCGGTCCTACATTTGGATTACAAACTACACTGAACAAAAAATATAAACGTAACAAGTTGGTCCCATGATTCATGACCTGAAATAAAACATTTCAGAAATGTTCCATATGCAAAAGAAGCTTCTTTCTCTCACATTTTGTGCAGAAGTGTGTTTACATCCCTGTTGTATATTTATACTTTGACAAGATAATCCTGACAGTTGTGGCATATCAAGAAGCTGATTAAACAGCATGATCATTACACAGGTGCACCCTGTGCTGGGGACAATAAAAGACACTCTAAAATGTGCAGTTTTATCACACAACAGAATGCCACTGATGTCAAGGAGTGCGCAATTTGCATGCTGACTGCAGGAATGTCTGCCAGAGCTGTTGCCAGAGAATTGAATGATAATTTCTCTACCATCAGCCGCTACCAACGTCGTTATAGAGAATTGGCAGTAAGTCCAACCAGCCTCACAACCGCAGACCACGTGTAAAGCGTGATGTGGGCGAGTGGTTTGTTGATGTCAACGTTGTGAACAAGTGTTCCATGGTGGTGGTGGGGTTATGGTATGGGCATTCACGAGCTACCGACAACAAACACAATTGCATTTTATTGATGGGAATTTGAATGCAAGAGTGATATTGTGACGAGATCCCGAGGCCCATTGGCGTGCCATTCATCCATCACATTATGTTTCAGCCAATATCCAGCAACTAGCAAGGAGTAAGACAACATTCCACAGGCCATAATCAACAGCCGGATCAACTCTATTCGAAGGAGATGTGTCGCGCTGCATGAGGCAAATGGTCACACCAGATACTGACTGGTTTTCTGATCCACGCCCCTACCTTTTTAAAAGGTATCTGTGACCAACATATGCATACAGTGTCTTTGGAAAGTATACTGACTCCTTGACTTTTCCCACATTTTGTTACATTACTGCCTTATTCTCAGAAATCCACACACATTACCTCGTAATGACAAAGCAAATGTATTAAAAATAAAAAAAACTGAAAAACATTATATTCATACACTTGAAGTCGAAAGATTACATACACCGTAGCCAAACACATTGAAATTCAATTTTTCACATTTCTGACATTTAATCCTAGTAAAGATTCCCTGTCTTAGGTCAGTCAGGATCACCACTTTATTTTAAGAATGTGAAATGTCAGAATAATAGTAGAGAGAATCATTTATTTCAGCTTTTATTTCTGTCATCAAATTCCCAGTGGGTCAGAAGTTTACATACACTCAATTAGTATTTGGTAGCATTGCATTTAAATTGTTTAACTTGGGTCAAATGTTTCGGGTAGCCTTCCACAAGCTTCCCACAATGAGTTGGGTGAATTTGGGCCCATTCCTTCTGACAGAGCTGGTGTAACTGAGTCAGCTTTTTTGGCCTCCTTGCTCGCACATGCTTTTTCAGTTCTGCCCACACATTTTCTATAGGATTGAGGTCAGGGCTTTGTGATGGCCACTCCAATACCTTGACTTTGTTGTCCAACTTTGGAAGTATTCTTGGGGTCATATCGATTTGGAAGACCAATTTGCTACCAAGCTTTAACTTCCTGACTGATGTCTTGAGATGTTGCTTCAATATATCCACATAATTTCCCTACCTCATGATGCTATCTATTTGTGAAGTGCACCAGTCCCTCCTTCATCAAAGCACCCCCACAGAATAATGCTGCCACCCCACAGAATAATGCTGCCACCCCCGTGATTCATGGTTGGGATGGTGTTCTTCGGCTTGCAAGCCTCCCCCTTTTATCTCCAAACATAACGATGGTCATTATGGCCAAAAAGTTGTATTTTTGTTTCATCAGACCGGAGGACATTTCTCCACAAAGTACATTCTTTGTCCCCTTGTGCAGTTGCAAACCGTAGTCTGGGTTTTTATGGAGGTTTTAGAGCAGTGGCTTTTTCCTTGCTGAGCGGCCTTTCAGGTTATGTCAATACAAAACTAATTTTACTGTGGATATAGATACTTTTGTACCTGTTTCCTACAGCATCCTCACAAAGTCCTTTTGCTGTTGATTTGCACCTTTCGCACCAAAGTACGTTCATCTCTAGGAGACAGATCGCGTCTCCTTCCTTAGCGGTATGACGGCTGCATGGTCCCATGGTGTTTATACTTGCGTACTATTGTTTGTACAGAGGAACGTGGTACCTTCAGGCATTTGGAAATTGCTCACAACTATGAACCAGACTTGTGGAGGTCTACAATTTGTTTTCTGAGGTCTTGGCTGATTTCTTTTGATTTTCCCAAGATGTCAAGAAAAGAGGCACTGAGTTTGAAGGTAGGCCTTGAAATACATTCACAGATACACCTTACAATTACTTCAATTAGCCTATCAGAAGCCTCTAAAGCCATGACATAATTTTCTGGAATTTTCCAAGATGTTTAAAGGCACAGTCAACTTACTGTATGTAAACTTCTGACCCACTGGAATTGTGATACAGACGAATTATAAGTGAAATAATCTGTCTGTAAACAATTGTTGGAGAAATGACTTGTGTCTTGTCCAAAGTAGATGTCCCAACCAACTTGCCAAAACTATAGTTTGTTAACTAGGAATGTGTGGAGTGGTTGAAAAATGAGTTTTAATGACTCCAACCTAAGTGTATGTAAACTTCTGATTTCTACTGTAAGTGTCAGACCCTTTGTTATGAGACTCAAAATTGAGCTCAGATGCATCCTGTTTCCAGTGATCATCCTTGAGATGTTTCTACAACTTAATTGGAGTCCATCTGTGGTAAATTCAATTGGACATGATTTTGGAAAGGCACACACCTGTCTATTTAAGGTCCCACAGTTGACAGTGCATTTCAGAGCAAAAACCAGGACATGAGGTCGACGGAATTGTCTGTAGAGCTCCGTGACAGGATTGTGTCGAGGCAAAGATCTGGGGAAGGGTACCCAAAAAATGTCTACAGCATTGAAGGTCCCAAAGAACACAGTGGCCTCCATCATTCTTAAATGGTCTGGAAATGCCAATACTCTTCCTAGTGCTGCCAATACTCTTCCTAGTGCTGGCTGCCTGTACAAACTGAGCAATCGGGGGAGAAGGGTCTTGGTCAGGGAGGTGACCAAGAACCTGATGGTCACTCTGACATAACTCTAGAGTTCCTCTGTGGAGATGGGAGAACCCTCCAGAAGGACAACCATCGCTGCAACACTACACCAATCAGGCCTTATGGTAGAGTGGGCAGATGGAAGCCATTTGGAGTTTGCCAATAGGCACCTAAAGACTCTCAGACCATAAGAAACAAGATTATATGGTGTGATGAAACCAAGATTGAACTCTTTGGCCTGAATGCCAAGCGTCACATCTGGAGGAAACCTGGCACCATCCCTAAGGTGAAGCATGGTGGCGGCAGCATCATGCTGTGGGGAGACTAGTTCAGCGGCAGGGACTGGGAGACTACTCTGGATCGAGGCAAAGATTAACAGAACAAAGTACAGTGAGATTCTTGATGAAAACCTGTTCCAGACTGCTCAGGACCTCAGACTGGGGCGAAGGTTCACCTTCCAACAGGACAATGACCCTAAGCATACAGCCAATACCTTCGATTCTGTCAGATGGCCCTCTCTCTATAAGGTCTTATATAGATTTAAATTCCATGAGGACATTATTAAAGCGTTTCAGGCATTATAATGTATGATAGACCATTAGCAAGAATTAAAACCAAAGGTGACCTCTCAAACCATTTACATTAGAATGGGGTGGTAGACAGGGATGTCCTGTGTCTCCCCTCCTCTTTGCCCTTTTTATAGAACACCTGAATCAATGAATTAGACAAAATAATAACATCAAAGAGATTGATATGATGGGAGTAGAAATTGGCATTATTTGCTGAAGATGAGTTGATTTTTCTGGGACAACCTAACAATCATTCCTAGAACTGATTGAAATGGGACAAGTTCATCTGTAGATACATATGGCAAGGGAAAAAGCCTAGAATCAGATATAAAACCTTGCAGTTATCAACAGGGAATTGAGGAATGATTATCCCGTGTCTAAGAGAATACTACTATGCAGCACAGATAAGGCTACTGGTGCAACTCAGTCTACAGCAAGATGGAAGGAATGTGAAACTACAAGGGGAGTCCCAATACAGGCTATGATAGCAGATAGGAAGTTGGTAGATAAGCTCATAGATAAAGATAATCCTTGGATAAATTTACATTTGAAGATTTGGTATGAAGTATAATTTGAAAGATTCAGATAAAATACTAAGATGGTGTGCTATGATACCTATTTTTCTCCCAATAAAATAGATAATCGTTTTAAAGGATGGGCAACAAGAGACCTCTCAGCCTACTGTACTTTTGTACACAAGGGGGTGTTCCAATGCTTCCAAGTACTAAGAGAGAGCCAATGATTAGAAGGTCAAGATTTCTATAGATATCTCCAAATTCACCATCGGACTATAGAACAGGGCATGCAGCAAAAGTATCTCTGGACTATTCAATGGCTTCATAACGACCAAATCTCAAAATACACTATACATAAAGAAGAAATGGGAAAGGGTGGGGGAACATGGTAATTTCTGTGGAGGAGTGGGAAACATTATGCCAATCACAATGGAAATTAACAAGCTCATTGACTTGGAGGGAATTTGGATGGAAAATATTATGTGATTCTTAACCACTCGTCTGCAGAAAAGACATCAGGGTAATGGAACGGCATGTTGGAGATTATGTGGATCTAATGAGGCAAACCATTACCACATATTTTGAAAATGCCCTAAGCTTGTAGGCAGGATGTGCATAAATACATGGAAGCCATATTTAAGGTTGATGCCACATGCAGAGGTGAGGTCATTACATTTGATCTAAGGGATGCTTTAGACAAACATTTGATTGGGTTACTCCTACTAGCAAGTACGAAAGCCCTGACAAAAAATTGCTACAATTGGAGGTGCCCGGAGGCAGATGAATGGATATATGTAATACTTGAGATCTATGTGATGGAGAGGCTGACCTCTTCTCTGAGACTGCAGATTTGGTCAAAATAGTTTGACTATATAACACCATTAAGATCTGATTTTGTTTAATGGTCAAAGTGGAAAAATAATGTACTGTAATAACATCCCCATGTTCAACCATTAATAATTAGAGTAGAACGTTCATTGGGAAATGCAGAATTATTGAGACCTTTAATATTTATGACACACTCAACTCCTGAACGTCTTACATTTTTGTTTTATGCATTTCAACTTCTATTGTGCTCTTTTTCTTTATACTCAATGTGAAAATGTCATGTGTGTCTGAACCTTGTTTTTCAAATAAAAACAGAATTTAAAAACCAAAAAAAGAGAGACATATCTAGAGGGAGGAGGAGGAGGAATGCGTGGGGTTTGTTTTTTCTCGATATTGTCATTGTTTTCCCCCTTCAATCTCTTTGGAGACGCAGGAGTTTTAGTTCATCTTCGGAGGGGCAGATTGGCTGGGGAAAGGATCAAATATCAAGGTGAAGAGGGTGGGTTGGCGCGGTGGGTTGGCACCGTGGGCTGGTGCGGTGGGCTGGCACGGGCTGGCTGCCGCTGCCAGACTTTTGCTTCCTGTCCACATGTTTGGCAGGCAGATTTGCTCTTGGCACTGGGAGCAGGTTTCGCTACTCTGCCTAATCTGAACGCAGCCCCCAAGCCTCCTGAGCTGGCGTACTTTTGAAAGCTGAACAAATAGAATAAGAATGAATAACTAACAGTGCGGACGTGTGTACACTCTTATGCATAAACGAAGGGAGCATACGGGTACACACACACCAGGATTTTACTGTAAACCATGAGATAGTCCACAGCTTTTCAGCACCTTCTGAGACTTTTCTTCTCATCGCTGCATGACAGTACATGAAAGACATGACACTGAGTGACATCTACGAGTCATATCCATGTTAAAGTTCCGGATGAGTGAGTGTGAAGACAGCTCAGTCTTGACATTACTTTATTGGGATCTATCTTTCATAAGACACAGATGGTTGTTTCTGTGAGCATTCTCTGCTGACATGGTTGAATATTTCAGACTGTGTATGCCAATGGAACACCACTTTAAACAAAGAGTAACCCACTGAAAGCTGGAGAGAACTAAAGACAGAAGGCCCAAATGAGGGGATATTGAGGCTATGTATGTGCTCAATATTGACAATAGTGACTTGATTAAAGAGATACTGTGTCACATATACATTTTTACATATTTGATTTTAGTCATTTAGCAGATGCTCTTAGCCAGAGCGACTTAATAAGTGCATTGACGACGTCTTCCCCACAGTGACCGTTCGTACATATCCCAACCAGAAGCCATGGATTATAGGCAACAACCGCAGCTAAAAGCTAGAGCATTACTACGGACATTACTCCAGAAGCTTATAAGAAATCCTGCTACGACCACCGACGAGCCATCAAAAAGTCAAAACATCAATACAGGACTAAGATCGAATCCTACTACAGGGCTGGCAATCTATCACAGATTACAAAGGGAAACCCAGCCGCGAGCTGCCCAGTGACGAGAGCCTACCAGACGAGCTAAATTCCTTCTATAATTGAACCATGCATGAGAGCACCAGCTGTTCCAGATGAATGTGTGATATCGTTCTCTGTGGCCGATGTGAGTTACACCTTTAAACATTTTGACATTCACAAGATCACGGGGCCAGATGGATTACCAGGATGCGTACTCAGGTCAGTCGCTGACCAGGTAATCAGTCTAAATTACTATCTCCCCGTAGCCATGAAATGCTTTGAAAGGCTTGTCTTGACTCACATCTACACCATCATACTAGACACCCTGGACCCACTCCAATTCACATACCGCCCTAACAGATCCACAGATGACGCAATCTCCATTGCACTCCAAGCTGCCCTCTCACACCTGGACAAGAGGAACACATACATGAGAATGCTGTTCATTGACTATAGCTCCAGAGCTATATCTCAGCATTCAGCACCATAGTGCCCTACAAGCTCATCATTAAGCTCAGGACCCTGGGACTGAACACCTCCCTCTGTAACTGGATCTGCTCCCATGTGGTTAGGGTAAGCAACAACACATCTGCCATGCTGACCCTCAACAAGGGGGCCCCTCAGGTGTGTGCTTAGTCCCCTCCTGTACTCCCAGTTCACCATTGAGTACGTGGCTGTGTACGACTCCAACACCATCATTAAGTTTGCTGACGACACGACGGGCGTTGGCCTCATCACTGACGACGATGAGACAGCTTATAGGGAGGAGGTCAGTGACCTGGCAGTGTGGTGCAAGGACAACTACCTCTCCCTCAACTACAGCAAGACAAAGGAGCTGATCTTGGGCCGAGCACGTCCCCATCCACATTGATGGGCTGTAGTGGAGCGGGTCGAGAGCTTCAAGTTCCTCTGTGTCCACATCACTAAGAAATTATCATGGTCCACACACATCAACACAGTCATAAAGGCTTTCTACAGCTGCACCATTGAGAGTATCTTGGCAACTGCTTGGCATCCAACTGCAAGGTGCTAAAGAGGGTAATGCGTATGTCCCAGTATGTCAGTGGGGTCATGCTCCCTTCCCGGACTTCTGTACCAGGCAGTGTCAGAGGAAGGCCCTAAAAATTGTCAAAGGCTCCAGCCACTCAAGTCATAGACTGTTCCCTCTGCTACCGCAAGACACACGGTACCGATGCACCAAGTCCGGAACCAACAAGACCCTGAACAGATTCTACCCTCAAGCTATAAGACTGCTAAATAGTTAGTTAAATAGCTAACCAATAGCTACCTAGACTATCTGCATTGACCCTTTTTGACTCATCACATACGCTGCTGCTGGTGTTTATTATCTATCCTGTTGCGTAGTCACTTTATCTACCTCAATTACCTTGCACATCGACTCGGTACTGGTACCTTGTGTATATAGCCAAATTATCATTACTCATTGTGTATTTATTCCTAGTGTTATTCTTTTTATGTGAGTTCTCTTTTTTCTCTGCATTGTTGGGAAGGGCCCGTAAGTAAGCATCTCACTGTTAGTCTACACCTGCTGTTTATGAAGCATGTGACAAATAACATTTGATTTAATTTTGATTACATGTTAGGCTTCAAAAAAAAATATATATATATACTTTATTTTTTATTTTTTTAAATGTAACCTTTATTTAACTAGGCAAGTCAGTTATTAAGAACAAATTCTTATTTAAAATTACGGCCTACCGGGGAACAGTGGGTTAACTGCCTTGTTCAGGGGCAGAAAGACACATTTTTTCCTTGTCAGCTCGGGGATTTGATCCAGCAACCGTTCTGCTTCGTAAAGCCTATTCAGTTAATCAAGCATAATTGTGTAATTATGTATCCATTGATGTGTCCATGTTGTGTAATTTGTCTAGTTGATCATATTGTGTTCATTAGTATTTAGAAACGTAACTTAGATGTAATGGGAAACGTCATGTGTATAGGCATGTTAATTTAATATACTTTTGAGTGGATCAAATAAAGAAAAAAAATGGCCTTGAGCTGGGCTCTAGAGCCCGAAGCGACAAGGAGCCAGAAGCAAATCACTCCTTTGTGAGGTTTGTGTCGGGTACTGGACAGCTATGGACAATTGCCAGTAGATGTGCGGGTGGGAAAATAGATTAGAGCTTTCTGTAATGTTCAAATTTGGTGCATTTGCTTATGATACCCTTGGTGAATAAACGTTTGAAAGTCACAGAGAGCAGTTTGGTCTCAAGTTCTATTAAGAGGAACATGATTCAAAATAGAGTCCAGAAAGTATCATCCCAACAAGGAGCGATTGGGGTTAAGTGCCTTGCTCAAGGGTACAGATATTTTTCACCTAGTCCTCTCTGGAATTCAAACCAGCAACATTTCAGTTACTGGCCCACTGCTCTTAACCAGCAGGCTACCTGTATAGCTGTAGATACAGTATCAGGTCACCAGGTCATTGCTCTCACTCTGCTCTGGGTGCATCTTGCCAGCTTTCACTCAAATGGCAAGGGGCTGAAGCTCATTTGCATGAACTCTAATTGCTAGGAGGATGAACATTTTGGGAAAATGGCACTGCAAAGCTTCCAGGAAACAAGTCGCTTTCAATCTAGGGATTTCGTGGCTAATTGACAGTAATTCTGGTCATACATTATTAATGTATGAAGTACACATTGAAACATCCAGCCCAAAGCAGGAGGTTTAAAAAATACTTATCGGTCATGAACGTTTCTGAATTTTTTTTTTCATAGCCATCCCTATATGGCCTCTAAAACCTTCCCAAAAAGTCTACAGAGATTGATCCACATTGTTCAACTCAAAATGCACTCGCACACAAATTTGCTTTCTTCAGCTACATAAAGGGGAAATCTGCAGTTAAAACAATAAAGTTGTCGACCCGCCTCAGTTTTGGTAAAGAGCTGAAGAAGTTGGCTGGAGAAATGGAATCACTCTCAAATTCATATTAAGCCATGATATCAACATTTGAGTTTTAACCATGTTTTGAGGCGTTACAGTGTTGGTTTACAATTAGAATGTTTTCAAACAGTGGAGTAAAACAAGCTTATATGTTGAGTTCTGAAGGGGGAACAACAGTTGTATTCTCCAATATAAAATAGATATATATCATTAATTCCAAAGTAAAAAATTGGGTGTAGCAATCACATATTGCTGCTATTAGTATTTAAATATAGTATTATATATTTTATGTAGGTGTTGTTGTAGTACTAATAGTGACTCCAATGACCATAGTAGTGGAAAGGTCAATGAGCCACGGAGGACCCATCAGCTACAGTAGTAGCCTACAGAAAAGGGGGGATACAGAATAGTGTCCCCTACCTTTGAGGTCCAGGTTGCGGGCTCCATTGGAGTGCTGGGTGACGGTGCGGGAGTCGATCTTGAGCGTGTGCACGTTGTTGGCGTCCCGGGAGACCACCACGTTGTGCCACTGGTTGTCGTTGAGCGGCTTGTCCGAGTTACCCTTCATCAGCGACGGGCCGTTGCCGAGGTCAAAGACATAATGGACGTAGCTGTAAGCACAGATTGTAAGAGACTTTTAGGAAATAACTGTAGATGTGCGCGTGTTTATATATGAGACAGAGAGTGAATGAAAGGGACAAAGGGGTAAAGGTGCTTCAAATTATATCAATATCACCTCATCGGTCACAGTCAGTTTGACCAAACCAACATCAGAGTGTCACTCACAGAGCATAGTTCTTTCAAAGAGGTATAAACCAGACAAAGACAGGTCTAGCCTAGCAAGTTGAATATTTGGGTGTTTGGCTCTTTTGAAAAAGAACCCGTTTCTTCAGTCAAAGACGACGCCATAAGGATACAGTACTTTCAGTATGGTTAAGGCTGTTCAATGGATGAAGCCAGAGTCCAAGGCGGCAGGGTGAGTCGGTCTCACTCCAACCTTTGTTATATTTAAACAGCAGGTTTTTCACTTAGCCCCTGGTGCCTGTCTTGGACTTCTTATAAAGGCGAAGAGGGAAGAAAAAGAATAGACTGCTCTCTCTCTCTCGCTCTCTCTTTGGTCGAAGGGGAGGGTGGTGTAGGGTTGAAGTGCGCCGAACCTCCAGCTGTGCAATGGCAAGCTTGCAGAGCAGAAAATTGCCCAACCTCACATAATGTACAGCCGCTCAGAAATTCTATTCTTTTTGTATTTTTAAGTTTTGAAATGTACAGAAAAAAAATATGTCTCCCTCAGAAAATCTGAATAGAACTTTTCCTGTCCAGTTGCCAGAGGCGGACAAGATGGCATGTTTCGTTCATGCACAAAATGATTTCCTTTCGTATCATCTGTTGGTGACTAGTTTGCCAGAGCAATGTACAGTATATCGAATGTGTTTATTCCTGCTCTGCTTTGTCTTTGTGTGTGCTGAAAGGTGATATAACACACTGTTCAGACCGGTGCTATTTCAGGTGTCCTATTATTCAAGTCTTGCATTCAGAGTTTTAACAACTAAACTCGTTTTTTTTCAGAGCAAATAAATAGATTTTGTTCAACCTTAACGTCTATGGGGGCGTATGGATTGTATGTACAGCTGGGAAGGCATCTGATATTTACAAATTAGAAAGTGAAATATTTTCTCCAACTGCTGTTTCTGCCCGATAATAATAGCCTGTTCTGGGCATTCAACAGAGCCATGAACCAAAATGAATAGTATTGCTCATTGAGAAATAGAGTGAACTGCCTCCAACCAGCATAGAAAAACATATCTTAGTGGAACTTATACAGGACTTTTTCATTTTCACTGCATCTATTTGTTTCACAACATATACATCTACATCATTTGTTATGTTTTCCATTATCATATGATTAAGAAGCAAAACCACATTACAATTTTCAGGGTAAGCTAACAAGCCAACACTTATATTTATGTCAACACCATTCAAACGTCCAGACTCACCCTTTGACCAGCTCCACAACGATGAAGTCGCTGCCATCCCCCGAGTTGAAGAGCAGCAGGCCATCCGACGTGGTGGTCTTGAACTGAAAGAAGAGGTGCATGGAGGCGTAGGCCTGCAAAGTAGCCAACGCTAGATAGCTTGCCTTCGTTCGAAACGTCACCGGATCGGCGATGATGTGGCGCATGCCAAAGCGGGCGTTGAGTTCGCAGTAGGATATGTCACCGTTCTTGCACTGATCCAGGTAGGGCACGCCGTTGACTGTCAGGCCCTGGAGGTGACCGATGAAGTTGGAGGGCACCACAGAGATGAAGCGACGCTCGGTCATGATGCCAGTCTCAATGTTGTGGAACTCCAGCCGCGTGTGGGCACCCGTCATCTGGCCTGGAGGGTGAAGGAGGACATGGGAATATGTTATATTAAAGGCATTGACCTTTCTTAACCATGTGGCCTGATCAGGAAAAGCTTTATACCCTGGTTATGAAATAATGGTACAATGGGATGGAATATGTTGGAATAAATATAGAAATCTAAAACACGGTGATGATACAATTATTTTAAAAAAGAGGCTAAAAGCGTCTGACTAAACTGCAAACTAAATTCCTACCACACTGAAGAAAAATATAAACCAGCAATTTCAAAGATTTCACTGAGTTACAGTTCATTTAAGGAAATCAGTAAATTGAAATAAGTTCATTATGCCCTAATCTATGGATTTCACATGACTGGGAATACAGATATGCATCTGTTGGTCACAGAAAAATTTAGCCGGTATTTCACACTGTTATGAAGACTAGCATCTTCACAGGATGCTATAGTCTATGTAGGGCTTCAATTGGGAAGGAGTTCCATATGGTAATTGACCACCCTGTGTAATATGTTATATATTAAATTGATCAATTTGTATAAGGCTTGGATTGGGCAGTAACACAGATATTAGGGGTTCCACTAAGGTAACTGTGGCTTTAAACAGCTTGGAAAATTCCAGAAAATTATGCTAATTTAGGAAAGTTCCAGAAAAAGAGGCTAATTGATATCATTTGAATCAGTTGGAGGTGTAGCTGTGGATGTAATTCAAGGCCTAACTCAGTGCCTCTTCGCTTGACATCATGGGAAAATCAAAAGAAATCAACCAAGACATCAGAAAAAAAAATGTAGACCTCCACAATTCTGGTTCATCCTTGGGAGCAATTTCCAAACACCTGAAGGTACCACGTTCATCTGTACAAACAATAGTACGCAAGTAAAAACACCATGGGACCACGCAGCCGTCATACCACTCAGGAAGGAGACGCCATCTGTCTCCTAGAGATGAACATACTTTGGTGCGAAAAGTGCAAATCAATCCCAAAACAACAGCAAAGTACCTTGTGAAGATGCTGGAGGAAACAGGTACAAAAGTATCTACATCCACAGTAAAACGAGTCCTATATCGACATAACCTGATAGGCCGCTCGGCAAGGAAGAAGCCACTGCTCCAAAACCGCCATTAAAAAATCCAGACTACGGTTTGTAACTGCACATGGGGACAAAGATCGTACTTTTTGGTCTGATGAAACAAAAATAGAACTGTTTGGCCATAATGAACATCGTTATGTTTGGAGGAAAAAGAGGGAGGCTTGCAAGCCGAAGAACACCACCCTAACCGTGAAGCATGGGGGTGGCAGCATCATGTTGTGGGGGTGCTTTGCTGCAGGAGGGACTGGTGCACTTCACAGAATAGATGGCTGGCGTCATGAGGTAGGAAGATTATGTGGATATATTGAAGCAACATCTCAAGACATCAGTCATGAAGTTAAAGCTTGGTCACAAATGGGTCTTGTTGTGGCAAAATGGCTTAAGGACAACAAAGTCAAGGAATTGGAGTGGCCATCATAAAGCCCTGACCTCAAACCTATAGAAAATTTGTGTGCAGAACTGAAAAGCGTAAGCGAGCAAGGAGGCCGACAAACCTGACTCAGTTACACCAGAAATGTTTGACCCAAGTTAAGCAATTTAAAGGCAATGCTACCAAATACTAATTAAGTGTATTTAAACTTCTGAAACACTGGGAATGTGATGATAGAAATAAAAGCTGAAGTAAATCATTCTCTCTACTATTATTCTGATATTTAACATTCTTAAAATAAAGTGGTGATCCTAACTAACCTAAGACAGGGAATTTTGACTGGGATTACATTTCAGGAATTATGAAAAACTGAGTTTAAATGTATTTGGCTAAGGTGTATGTAAACTTCCGACTTTAACTGTAAATCTCTAGCTACATAAACTTATGAGCCCAGCTTTCACTACACCTATAGTTTCCCAATCTGTCCCCTTGGTGATTATGTTGTTGCTTCCTGGAATTGAGCAGGAATGAGCTTGGCCAGTTTGTTAAAAACACCGTAGTCCTAAACAAGGTCAGCCCAGAGGCCTTCTCTTTGTGGTTTGTGTCCACCAGAAACAAGGTCACACAGGGTCATTTATAGCCCCAGGCTTCATCATCTATTGCATTTCTCTCACCTATCGCCCCACACCCCTCTATTCATCCATTCTACCCCCGTGGGGTGGTGGTAGACAGTGGGGAATGGACACTGACCTTCTGCCATCGCACTATCCCACCATCTCTCCATCCTTAGCCCAAACAATCATCATGCCCCCTCTCTTAATCCCTCCTCTCACCTATCTAACAGCCCCCCATCCCTCTTTTCCTCCTTTCTATCACTTAAGGGTGGAAGAGGTGGAAGCGAACAATGGAGAGTGGACACTGACCTTCCACCGTGACGTTGTCCACAGATAGCTGGAAGTTCTTTCCTCGGCGCACCACTTTCACCATGTGCCACTCGTTGTCGTTGAGCTTCTGGCCAGCGAAGAGCGTTTCAGGTCCTTTACCTGGAGGGGAAGAGATATGGTCACCCACCGAGAAAGGATGTTTATACAGAGTGTATCAGCAACTAAGTCCACAGGGACGATACTATACAGCTAATGGAGAAAACCTGCATGTTTGTCCCACACACACACACACACACACACACACACACACACACACACACACACACACACACAGTTTCCATTCAAACAAACATGTGTAACAGTACAGTCACACACACACACAGAAAGACAAAGTAGTATCATATAAGAAGGCCTACTGTGCAATGTGTGTCACTAAGCGCACAAAGGTTATATAAAAAATAACAATTTTATAAAAATAAAAAAAACAGGAGACAGACTCAAAAACAGACAACTAAACCCTCTAATAATATAGTAACAGCAGGATGCCATCAAAGGCAAAGCAAGAGGGTAGCTAGGTGTTGCCGTGCTACTTATTGAACAAGCCTTTCATTGTAAAGCAAGGATTCAGCATACAACTGCCATGGACAGGCGAGATGAGTGGTAGAACAGCTTTATAGCTATCGCCTGTAGGATGTTGTACCAGTGGAGCTGTGTAATTGACGTCTGTATATTAGGACTATGCCAGACTGGGTGGAGAAAACGGGCGATTAGACTGCATTGGACCTGCCACTCCTCTCCTCGGTCAACCCCCCCCTCTTCTTCTCCTTCCATGGTCTCGCTTCTACTGGCACAGGAGACAGACTGTTTGACGCAGCAACATATGGCGGTGGGAGAAATGCTTATTAAAGACATATTTACTGTAGCGTCTTCTCCCTCACCAACTGAGCCTCGGTGCTATTTATAGGTTTTCCCAATGAAGCCGACCGATTATGTAAAGTGTGGCAGGGAACGAGTGAGTGACAGAGTGAAAGAGTATGGGTTCTGATGAAGGCAGCAGAACTCAATCCGTCTGTCATTGAGGTGTATTATGGCGAGTCGGCACGAATCGCCTGCGGATGAGCAAAGTCACGGTGACGGCTAATGCTAATTGCGCTAGCGGGTAACAGCTGCAGCGAAGTGCTCCGTTTACACATTACATTCAAAATGTATCTCCTAAAAAAGGGCAATACATTGAAAACTAACCAACAGAAAGTGGAAAATAATTACTGGCTACGCTATACAATAGCACAGCCTAAGAGGCTAAAACAAAAGGCTGTCCCCTGACGATGGCTGACTCGCAGTGTGTCACAGTGGCGTTCGCCGAGGCAAAGAACGGTGATTATGAGGGAAAATAATGGGTCCGTAAACAAAGCCATAATGAGAGAGTCTTCCACTTCACTGCCTGGTGGAACCAGCCCTGAAATAGTACAGTGCCCCGAGGAAGCCAGTCACTTCCATTAACCTTTCACACTAGTACACGGGTTGAAAATGGCAGATTTGGGCACTGTTAAGTGCCTAAATTGGAAAGCAGTGGCTGTGAAGTAATGATGGTAGAGATCCAGCTCTGCACTGGGTTTTGACTGACAGCTGTTCTGAACTTGAGCCCCGTACACAACAAGACGTGGCCCGCATCCCCCCTGCTACTTTTGTTGTCTGAGTGAGGAAAACGCTGTACATTGCTGGACTCTTGTGTACTTTGGAAGATGAGCCGTTGAGGATGACAATAAATACCGCTTTGATGTCATACAAGCAAGCCCAGCACCCGTGGATCTAAATGTGCACTTCTAATGTCCATATCATAAAACTCCTGTCATATACAGTGTCAATGTTTATGATCACTATATTTGATGCAGCTTACACGATGACATGGCGTCATACCCTGGGTTGTTCTGAACAGGTTCAGCCTATGTTGGTCTAGTGTGAAGAAAATTGCAGCAGAACATGCTCCTGAATGCATTCATGACTCCATTCTATGCTCACCAAAATGATGATCTGTTTCTCTGAATTACCCTGTGAAGCCTAACACTAAGATCATTCCGTAAACAACAACAGTAATTGTGTGACGGAGGGAGGTGCAGGGCCGTGTTCTAAACAAAACTACTACAAGCGTGCTCGCTCTAGTTCCTCAACGGCACAGCTAGGAGAGCTCAAAGCTTATAGTTGAAGACTTTTTTTAAGTCATAAAAATGCTTTGAAACTACTTGCGTTCTTTGGAGAGGGGTGTGTCCACTTGGAGACACTTGTTAGTCCTGTCACTCAAGCCCTTGTAATTGTATCTTTCTTATGTGGCACCTACCCCACATTTTCCAGGAATATTCTTATTATGTCACTGAATGTTCCAGACAATTTTCATATTTCATTAAATAAATGTGTCTAAAAGTACTGTACATGTAAAATGCACATAAACTCAACAGTGACACGTTTGGATTCAGTCTTGTGTGAAGTGAGCTGCTGTGTCCTCACATTTGGTCTAACAATTCCCCCATAACCTCCACACTGTTCCCTTTCAATTGCTATAGCGCTTAAGCATATGTTTTTCATATTACTTCAGTAGGAAGCATTTCAATGTAGCTCTATCCATCTAGGCCAATTCCCACCAGTGTAAAGGGTGAAAGACCTACTGTACATGCTGCTGGGTACCACCGAGCAGCAACTGGAACAAGGGCACATTTGCAAGAACAAATGGTGGTCGTCCAACACTTGATAGCGCACGCACGCACGCACGCACGCACGCACACACACACACACACACACACACACACACACACACACACACGAAAACCGTTTTCATATTTAATGTTGATCATTCTTCCCTGGATTTTTGTGTTGAGCCACACGAAATTGGATCGAGAGACGTTTAATCACACAATGTGTGAAGTTAATATGAGGCAAAGTCCCCTACTGCAGAGAGAGGGAACGAGAGAGAGCGAGAGAAGGAGCGAGAAGAACGAGTTGAAGATTATCTTCTAGAAGGAGAAAGAAGGTGAAAGAGAGAGAGACAAAGGAAAAATGTAGTTTGATATACAACCAGAGAGCCCTTTTGGAGACTCCAGAGCAGGTAGAATGAATGGGAAATGGTTCCCCCGGGAGAGAGTCCATGTGTTATTTATCTGCCACAAGAGGCCATAAAAGAGCAAAGGGGCTAATTCTAAGGAGAAACAGAGGACACATCAGGCCATAATAGCAGTAACAATGAAGGCCTTAGCGTGTCTACTATGCTGGGGGAACATCGAACGAGGTTTGGGGGCAGAAAACAGTGCAATGGACCATATTAGCTTGAAGCTAATACACTGTAACATTACTGTAGCTCATAAGCAGCTAATAGATTATCCTATGCTAATTGGGCCATATTAGCTAGAAGCTGCTACAGTAGCTAGCTAACTAATAGCTAATGGACACTGCAATCCACATGGCATTGCTTTTGCTCAACCACCTGCCTCCTGCCTAACTGGCAGGCTGCTTTAATGCTGATGTTTGGCCATCTTCTAATGGCCAGGTAATGAAGATAGTAAACAGGCTAGCGGAGGAGGGCTTAGTGCTAAATGAGGCTGTAAGTCGCTCTAATGCTGCCCTGTCAGCCTCTGTAGAAACAAGGGCCAGGCTAATCATTAATAAGAGCAGCGATATTAAAATGCAATTCATTCTCATTGAGACGCCACTTTCTCTTTTCGCCGCTCTCCCTTTGTCACCGAGATCAATGGGAGAACGTCTCTGATCACATAGACAAAGGATGTCATTCTCTCGCTCCTTCTCTCAGTCCTTCCCTCTTCTATTATCTCACACTTCAGCACTCTGTTCCCCGTATTGTCTGTCGTCAAGGTAGACCGTGTAAAGTTTGGTGTTTCAGTTGGTGGAGGATCCTCCAGTTTTAGCCGTCTGGTTTATTGTAGACGTCATTGACCGTTTGGAGGACCAATGAGCAGGACGGGCGAGATGTGTTACGCTCACCAGCTGTTTCTTAATTAACAATAGTCGATTCATCAATTACCACAGTGCTTCTATGTAAACACCCTTGATTAATGCACGCTAATCGATGAACACGCCCATTCAAATCAGTGGCTTTGAATTGCAATGCAGTGCTTCATTCCCACAAGTTAACTTTGGGTCTAGACCGGCTAGGAGAAGTAAAGCTCTCCATTTTTGCTCGACCACAAGGGCTTGGAGAGATGGGTGTATTGTGATCCACATTGGACCCGATGTCACAGTTTTTCCCCAACACATTTACCCATTCTTCAGCCACAACACTGTTGACAACAGCGGATCTAAGAGTCGCCACACAGTCCTTCCAGACCCAAAGTCTCATCGCTCATCAAGTTTGACTCGTTTGAGAAACTAGGCCGTCGCGTGGCACAGCCACCTCTACCATGTAGCAGCGAGTTAACCTGTCGGCAGCGCCACATCACTAAGTGGGAGGAATCCTAATGTGGCTGGGACTCTAATTGGGCCGCCGCAAAGCATTGTGGGCCACCACGGCACGCAAACAGCCAGTCTTGGAGAGAAAGAGGGTTTAGGAGTGATCAGAGCGAGCTGGAGAGGGCAGTGAGACGACAGCGCCACGGTATAAGGGGCAACGGTGGAGTCGTGAGCGAGAGCTTCACTCGACCTACCTGGCTCACAAAATGCTTCGTGACTCATTGGGGTAAGAGTGAAACTGTTTCCAGGAGGTCGTTCAAGCATTTGTCAATAAAAGAGCCAGTAAACCAATGGTTGAGGTCAGAGGGGACTGCAGGCGACGAAAGAGTGTTTTAATGAGTCAAGGGTTTGGATGGTGGTGTCTGTGACGATAGGATGATGAGATTTTGCCATTGAAAAAATGATAACCTTGAAATGTGATGGACTCATACATTTTTCAAAGGGACGACATGAATATGTAACGAGTCCTTTTGGTGATCTCAACAAAGTAACCACAGGTCAATTGTCGATCGTCTTTCTTCGGGTCCTTACTACCTTAAACCTCTTTGCAGTTAGCAGATGTATAGCCTATAGTAGCCCATAGGGATTTTGCCTGACTCAAGAAGGGGACCTAGCAGGAAGTTGACGTAGGTGGAGATTCATCAGTACAGCCATGAGTGGCCACGCAAGGAGAGAGAAAAAAAATCACATTGGGCCTGCATGCACTCTAATTAAAATGGGCGTCAGACAAATCCTCCCTCTTTTTCTTTTCGCTCTTTATTCCCTTCTGCCCGTTTATTCCCTTCTGCCCGTTCTGCCCATTCTCGGCTCAGTAGCCCCCCTCTGAGGAGGAAGGGGGGATGCCGATGCTCAGCACTTCTAAAGGAGAGAGAGAGAGAGACTGGGTTTTCAGCACAGTGTTGAAAATGACTACTAATATCTGCTGACAGTGGGTGGTCCTTGGAGCCAGGGCACGGGGAGGAATCAAACGAGAGAGGAGAGGAGAGAGGGAAGAAGGGAGGAGAAAGACTAGCCAAAGCAACAACTATAGGCGTCTGCTCACCGAGATAAGACAGATGGCGTGGTCAAAATGGAGGGGAGTGTGTGTGGTACTTTACAAATGATCTATTTCTGTTTGCGTTCATGACTAACATAACACATAGAAGGTAGGCAGTTCACTGTAATGTCCCATGTGGCTTAGTCGGTAGCCCATGGCTCTTGCAATGCCGTAGGTCGTGGGTTCAATTCCCACAGTATGAAAAAACAAAAACAAATTGGTACATAAATGTATGCACTCACAACTGTGAATTGCCTGATAAATGACTAAAATGTGTCTGTCTGCAAATTATACTGCACATGCACCATTTTCTTCCCTACGTACATGAGTAAACACCTTGCAAGGTCAGAGCATGACAGAAAACTAAGTGCAGAGTGTGTCCAGACGCTACACTGAGTGTAGTGGAAGTATGAAGACCACACACCAGACTGGGGTTGACAGGAAGCAGCCTGTCAACGGAATGATGGTTGTCCCTTCAATAATGTGTCTGTATACTCTAGGTGTGCACTATACTTCAGTTTGACGCTGGGTGTCTGCATGGGTTGTTGTGGGTGGCGTGCATGTCTGAGTGCCAGTCTGCTGGCTGACAAGGTGACCCAGGCTGTGCCCTAACAAAATACCCTCTGTGACATTATGCAGCTTCATACTGGGTACAGAGGCACTGAGTGGGACAGGAAAAAAATGAAGAGCAAGATAGATCGAGAGAAAGAAAACAAGCAAGTAATTGAGTGGGGAGAGAGGTGGGTAGACGGGGGGGGGGGAATCTCAATTGCATACACCTCGCGTCCTCTTTCCGCTCTTCTCGCCTTTTTCTTAAAACCCCATTGGAGAGGGTCAGAGGGGACAGACCTCTGGCTTTCTCACCCGATGGGTTTTGGGAAGGAGGCGAGGAGAGAGGACGTGAGGAGTATGCAATTGAGGATCTCCCAGGGAGTGAGAGAGATAGAGAGAGATAATTGAAGGCCTCTAAAGAGTAAGGTAAAGAGAGAGAGAGAGAGAGAGAGAAGCGAGGCCCTGCCGAATGTATAATGCAGGAGGAGGTTATCAGGTCTCTGGCACAGGGAGGGAGACCCAGTCAGAGATGGCGATTCAGCAATATGGCTTCCCCTACAGATGGCTCCACGCCCAGGATGTCGCATGAGAAAACACTCCACAGGGAAGCTGTGTGTGTGTGGGAGGAGGTGTTTGCATGTGTGTTTCTGGAAGCGTGTGTCTGATGTTTCTCTGTGTGTGTGTGTGTGCAATGTGTTACACGAGTGTTTCTGCAAGTGTCGTGTGTGTATGTGTGTGAAGCGTGAAGCCACTAGTCTTTTCTCGCCATCCCTGTGCCCCCTCTGTCCTCTCCCGTCTGTTATCTGGCATCCTCCCCTTCTGTTGTTTGTGAAGAGAGGAGTACCATCCCTCCATCCCCCTCGACAACTCCCATCACTCTCTCCTTACCCTCGCATGGTCATCCTGAGCAGTGCCAGCTCTTCTATTCCTCCCCGCCTCTAATCTGGTCCTGGCAATCTCTTGATCTCTCTATCAACCCCCCCCACCCCCCACCCCACCCCAACCTCATGCAAGCCTCTCCAATAATTGAATGCACTGTTTATGCTCATGATTGCACCCCAGTATTTTGGCTTGGACACTGGCACTTGTGTTGATTTCTGCCTCTCTCGGCCTTTCTATAAATACTAGAGCCACATTCCAGCAATTTATTCAGCGAAGCCCCTTGATATAGTCCATCTATGATCATGATGTTTGATTAGTGTATACATTGTTTAGACTGCAATAGCTTCGGACACTTGCCACGCCACCTCATGCCACCTAGTCTGATGCCCAGTCTCATGTTCCTATGATTCTATGGCTCTGCCCCCCTGAGGGTTTGTCGTGCCAGCCTGCTATGCAGCAGATGGGTTCGTTCAGGTTGGTATCACACCAGCTGACACAGCGGGCGTAGCACGTCAACTCGGGGCGTAGGCAGGGCGTGGTCGTGGGCTGGGCTGGGCGTGGGCAGGGCGTGGTCAGGGTGTGGGCTGGGCAGGGCATGGGCAGGGCGTGGGCAGGGTGTGGGCAGAGCATGTTATAGTAGCACAAGCTATCACCATATGGGCATCAAAGTCATGGGCTATATTAAAATGGTATGTAGTGGGTGATGCACGATACCCACATACACAGAGGGTAAATAAAGATGTAACTAACATGCATGCATGTACTCACAAACACACACGCAAGGGCACACACACGCATACACTCTCTCTCTCTATCTCTCCTTCCCTGTGTCCAGCCCTGGCTGGGTGATCATGGCCAATGTTGTCATAGGTTAAATGGTTGTTTGCTCCACAACAACCTTCACAGTTGATTACTCGTCCCCTGTTCAAACAGCAGGAGGACAGGCTGGCACACTGGAGCCCTGCTGGACCTAACACACCACACTGTTGTCTGTTAAACCAGGCCCATTGCACAAGCCTCAGTGATAACAGCCAGCAACGCACAGTTAGCGATGCATTCAAATGTATCTATGAGAAGCTAGTTTCTGGAGTAAATGCTGTCCTGAATAAGGCAGTCTTCAGTGTATTCTACAGTGAGAGAGGGGTGAGAGAGAAAGACACAGGATGCAAGAGAGACAGACTTTTGACAGCCTTTGTCTTTTTGTACTTAAGAAGCCAAATCAACGTTTATTTGTCACATTCGCCGAATACAACAGGTGTCGACCTTAAAGTGAAATGCTTACTTAGAAGTCCTAACCAACAGCGCCATTTTTTAAGTAAACAATCAGTATTAGGTAAACAATAGAAAGGTAAAGAAATCATTTTAAAAAACAGTAAAATGACAGTGAAAATAACAGTAGCGAGGCTATATACAGCTGCTACCGGTACAGAGTACAGAGCTAATAGGTACAAATATGCAAACCAACATTGTTTTCCGAATGTCAATCGGTTCCCTTTATCAAAAGCCAATAAATATATACAAAAAATCGAAACACATTTGAATGTTATGCTGTATATGCTAGCTATACAAATACAGTGCTTTCGCCAAGTATTCAAACCCCTTGACTTTTTCAACATTTTGTTACGTTACAGCCTTATTCTAAAATGGATTAAATGTATGTTTTTCATCATCTATCTACACGCAGTACTCCATAATGACAAAGCGACCTGATGGTCACTCTGACAGAGCTCCAGAGTTCCTCTGTGGAGAGGGGAGAAACGTCCAGAAGGACAACCCTCTCTGCAGAACTCCACCAATCAGTCGTTTATGGTAGAGTGGCCAGACGAAAGCCACTCCTCAGTAAAAGACACATGACAGCCCGCTTGCAGTTTGCAAAAATTCACCTAAAGGTCTCTCCATGGGAAATAAGATTCTCTCTGAAACCAAGATTGAACTCTTTGGCCTGAATGCCAAGTGTCACGCCTAGAGGACACCTGGCACCATCCCTATGGTGAAGCATGGTAGTGGAAGCATCATGCTGTAGGGATGTTTTGCCTTTACCTCCTTTATCTCACCTCATTTGCTCACATTGTATATAGACTTGTTTGTACTGTATTATTGACTGTATGTTTGTTTTACTCCATGTGTAACTCTGTGTCGCTGTATGTGTCAAACTGCTTTGCTTTATCTTGGCCAGGTCGCAATTGTAAATGAGAACTTGTTCTCAACTTGCCTGCCTGGTTAAATAAAGGTGAAATAAAAAATAAAATAAGTAAAAAATGTTGTTCAGTGGCAGGGGCTGGGAGACTAGTCAGGATCGAGGGAAAGATGAATGGAGCAAAGTAGAGAGAGATCCTTGATGAAAACCTGCTCCAGAGCATTCAGGTCCTCAAAATGGGGTGAAGGTTCACCTTCTAACAGAACAATGACCCTAAGCACACAGCCAAGACAACGCAGGTGGCTTCGGGACAAGTCTCTGAATGTCCTTGAGTGGCCCAGCCAGAGCACGGAGTTGAACATCTCTGGAGAAACCTGAAAGTAGTTGTTCCACAAAGCTCCCCATCCAACCTGACAGAGATTGAGAGAATCTGCAGAGAAGAATGGGAGAAACTCCCCAAATACAGGTGTTCCAAGCTTGTAGCGTCATACCCAAGAAGATTTGAGGCTGTAATCGCTGCCAAAGGTGCTTCAACAAAGTACTGAGTAAAGGGTCTGAATAATTATGTAACTGTGATATTTCCATTTTGAATTTTTTAAATTTTTTATACTTTTGCAGGTATTTCTAAAAACCTGTTCTTGCTTTGTCATTATGGGGTATTGTGTGTAAATGTACAAGTTTTTATTTTAAAGTCCATTTTAGAATGAGGCTGTAACGTAACAAAATGTGGAGAAATTAAAGGGGTCTGAATACTTACTGACCGCACTGTATAGGAGATCATTCTCCTACAGATCATTCTCCTACAGATCATTCTCCTACAGATCACTCTCCTACAGATCACTCCCCTACAGATCATTCTCCTACAGATCATTCCCCTACAGATCATTCTCCTGCAGATCAATCTCCTACAGATCATTCTCCTACAGATCATTCTCCTGCAGATCACTCTCCTACAGATCATTTGCCTACAGATCATTCTCCTACAGATCATTCTCCTACAGATCACTCTCCCACAGATCACTCTCCCACAGATCACTCTCCTACAGATCATACTCCTACAGATCATTCCCCTACAGATCACTCTCCTACAGACCATTCTCCTACAGATCATTCTCCTACAGATCATTCTCCTACATAATTCTTCTTCTACAGCAGTTAAAAACACTTTCCCTGAAATGCAAATCTTTTCCATTGAAGCCCTAACAGATACAGTATACATTTGCTCCAGCAAACCCTCTGGACAAGACCTGTATTTATACCTAATAGCTCAAACGACTCCATGCATGCTGTAGCCATTTCTTATGCCCTTACATGTAATTCATGGAGGTAGCAGGGCTATGCAAATAATAGCTTATTTAAAAGACCCAGGGGTACATTTTCAGGATTCACAACCACAAACTGTATAATTAACCTAACTC
This sequence comes from Oncorhynchus tshawytscha, assembly GCF_018296145.1. Lineage (NCBI taxonomy): Eukaryota > Metazoa > Chordata > Actinopteri > Salmoniformes > Salmonidae > Oncorhynchus > Oncorhynchus tshawytscha. The sequence goes on from NC_056438.1 coordinate 28,262,551, forward strand.
ATTGACTTTCAGATTGTGGAGTGTCTTTGTTCAAAAATGAGGCCCTGCACCATTTCAATCAGAAATCATTTTTGGGCAAAGCTGTGCGGGATACCGTGCTGTACTTGTGCATAAGCCCTCTTCCCATAACTATAATGCTCGCCGTGCAGTGTGTCCCGGCATTTAATAGGGCCCATATGGTTTTGTAGCGGACGATAAACATTGAATGCATTTGTTTTATCATCTGGTGAATAACATTGTTTAAGAGGAGCGGAGGGGGATTGAGATTCTACGATATACGACGGACAGACTTGGAACCCATCTGGGCATGTCTCTCTCTATGTTTCAGTCAAACAGCATTAGAAGGCAGATGTGTAAGAATATGCTGCTTTGAGGGTTAAAGTGATTTCCGTAGCGTGATAGAGAGTTGCTTTACTTTGCTTGACTCTGCTTTTCCCCCAGAGATAAGGATCAGGCTGTCTTTGACGTTGATCGTATTTGTCTCCTTATCCCTGTGATATCATATTTACTATCTGGAGCACTCAAAAGAGTGCAGGGCCTATCTTAGATCTAATGAAGTGTGTGTGTGTGTGTGTGTGTGTCTTGTGCAGCCAGATTTAATGGCGCCTGTCTGCTAACAGCGAGCGCGACCACCGAGATGAAAGACGCGACGAGCAGGGGATAGTGGTGATATAAACACAAGCAGGCAGCCAAATCAAGATCCTCTCCTGCTCGGTTCTCCCTCTCTCAATTTCTTTCTCTCCATTCCCCCTTCTCTCTACTCTCGCTCTTCATTACCCCTCTCTCTCCCCCCCCACCTCCCCCACTATCCCTCCCTCCCTTGCCTCATCCTCAGTATTTTCACTTTGAAAACAGAGAAGGGCCATGTTCAGTTGACAAACGTTGTCAAATGTTGCAGATCGAATTGGCATGAACAGAGCCAATGTGGTTCCTTATTCTACATGTCAGAGAGTCATGTTTGTTCTACATAGTCTGTTTCTATATCTGAACGTTCCAAAATGTGACGTCCCGCTGAACGGGCCCCAGATCCCCCTCTCTCTTCCTCCCCCTCTTGTTTATTTCCATATTGAAAACAATAGCAGACCTCCTTTTTCATGCTCTCTCTCTCTCTCTCTCTCTTGGGAAAGTAGGTTAGGCTTGCAGTCAGTCGTGGACATTGTCGCATCCTACCACCACAGCAAAACACTCCCGGCAGCCGCGTCCAAAACACGGCTTGATTAGCCGCTTTGGCAAGGGAGGATACAGAGGAGTGAGGGGCACGGGCGGGGCGGCCACACGGGGTATGATCCCCAGCCATGATTATCCATGGCCCGTCGTAGTGACCCTATGCGCCAATTACCGTGATAAGGGAGCGAGGAGGGCCGGGGGGCTGACATGAGACTGTTCTCCTCTCCTTCTCCACCCTCACTGTATGGTGTGTGGTGCCTGTTAGAATGCACAATGAGATAAAAGCTGTCGATATCTAGCCCAGCATTGAAGAGGGCAGACGGCAGGGGGAGGCAAAAATGAGAGTCATGATGAAGAGTGATTGATCGTAAATGGCGAAAGAGGTGAGAAATGTATCTCTGCTCTTTCTTTCATCTCCTCTTTCTTTCCCTCTCATCTCCCTATCTCTTCATCGTTCTCTCTCTCTTGCTCTTTCTGCCTCTCTTTCCCTCTCCAGGAAGGTTCCTGGTGGATTTAGTTGATTTGGACCGCATCTCCCAGCATGCAGCAGCAGCAGCGTTGCCCTGGGAGACCCCATCATTCTGCTGGGGGAGTGTGAACCCAGACAATGTGCTGTTGCTCCTCTCATTTCACCTCTCATAACAAGCCCAGATCTAACCTGTCTCTATGTCAGCCTATTGGGTTGAAAGGGCTGTCATCTCACCATGCAGGTTGAGATGAGGGGTATATCTCAACAGTGTAAAGGGGTTTCCTTTACTTCCGTCGCACCATATGGGATGAGTACTAATAGGAAAAAGGGTGCATCTCAATAGTACAAAGTGGCTTCCTTTCCTGTCTACACCATGATCACTGATGTGGCATGGCCTAAAAGCCTATGAAATCCTTTCACTTGTTTGTGTTAAAAGTATACAAGGAAAGGAAGCCATATATGGGTATTGAGACACACCCCAAGGAGAAGGTTGCTGTAACACCAAGCCATTAGGTTAGTCAAAGACGGTAGTAGGTGGGGACAGGTGAATAATCTTCTGTGGCCCATGCAGGACTAGTGGGCAGGGAGCCCCGTTGCCATAAGTCAAGGGGAGAGAGGTAAATGGAGGGAGAGATAGTCCACGGGCATCGTGCCACCCTCCTTAAATCTCCCAAACGGCTTGTTTCACCACCGCCACCTTTCACATTCTCTCTGTATGTAACCCACTCTCGCCCTTTCTTCTGTTGTCGTTTGTCTGTCTGGGTCCTCATCCCTTCGTTCTGTATCCCTCTCTGAGTGACTGTTTGCCTTTTTATGTCTCCTCTCCGCCACCCCTCCTCCCTTTCCTTTTCACCTCCTAACCTCATCTCTCTGTTGCTCTCTGTTTTGGGTGAATAGTGTGAGGTAATGGGTCTGACAGAGACACAATGGAGGAACATTTCCAGACAGGAAGAACACTGAGGCGGGTACACAAGGTACAAAAAATAAATAATTAGGTCACAGTCAGTCTTCTGGTCTTATTATGCGTCATTCTACAGACTGGCCCCCTTTAAGACTTGGTTTTGACTCTCCACATGACCCTTTACTTATGGGCAACTGGGCATAACATCCATTTTGACACTGAGTAATTGTCACTTCACTGAAGACCAGTTTTCCCTTACTACTGGAGTAGCTTCGAAAAGGGCATTTTGAAAAAGTTACATTAGGTAGGGTTCCGTTTACTCAGGTTTATTCGACAAAAGCAATGTCGCAACAAACAACAAAAAATACGCGATGTGTTTTGGAAACGGCAGCTATAGGAAACATTTTCTGACCATCAACAACATTTTTTTTCTCCATTCGACAGGGGTGGATATTTATTTTGTACGATTTTGGAAACGGTTTGGGAATAAATTATGATTGTGGAATCATTTTTGTCATGAAACTATAAAGGTCCACTCCACATTTAATTCTAAATACCTATTGCTTGCTAAAAAATTTTTTTTCAACTTTCTGTAAAAAAAATTCTTTGCAGGACAAGGATTGCCTGAATTGCTTCGCCTTGCTTTTCTGGTTGGCTGGCAAGTTTCACCATCCAATTATTTCCGATCTACATGAGTTTCACCATGGCACGGACATGAGAATTATTAGAATATGGAAAATATTTGTCAATTATTGCATTCTATCCATGCTGGCTTTTACGGGCTACCTACTGTAAGACATGAAACAGATAGCTGTCTGTCGCCAATGTATTAGTGCGCAATTTGCCGAAATGGGTAATGGAAACACTTCAACCACTACATTTTTATTGGACAGTATAGGTTTTTAAGAAAACATGTTTTTTTTAGGTGTGACGTCGTCATGTCCAGCACGTTTTGAATGACACAATATAGTGAAATGGAAATCCACCCTAGCAGGCAATTATCACATTTATTTATCCATTCAAACTTTCTAAATGTCGACAACAACAACAAAAAAATCCCTGGACAAGTTAATGGAAACATAGCTAGTGATAGCCTTGCCTCACAAAACACTCTCAAACTGCTATTTTTTATTAAAGTGATATAAATCTACAAAACATCTATAAACAGATGATATCAACAGCTCACAATAATGTCTTAAATAATGTGTTAAAGCCAGACGTCTCCATAAGGAAGGTGTTTGGCCTCGGCTGCACAGCACACTGATGTCTGACTAGTGCCTCAGCACAAAATGGCTGCCGTGTATCACCTAGGCACATGTAGGAACATTTCATTAGTGCATAGGGTGATTCACTGCCAAAATACTGCCTAAGAAACTGAATGTAAGCTACAGTGTAGAAGCAATTCATAGATCCGCTTTTCAATGGCAGGGAATAGCAATATCAGAAGCTTTATATGTAAGTCTTCAAAATAAAAAGGAGAAAAGTGACACTGAAGTTAACCCGATTGCAAAAGCTACTATAAAGATGGCTATGACACAAACATGCAAGCAAGCACGTACACACACCGATGTGCGCGCGCGCGCACACACACACACACACACATCCACAGCATACCCAAGCTCATTCCATTTCAGCTCTAGTTAGGAAAATGCTCTGATTATGTATTCCTTTGAAGTTGATGCTTCAAAGCACTACTTTATTAGGTCATTTCTGTTTAACATTTTAAGAGGCATTTGGTTCATTTCATATTTAAACATGCAGGGAGCAGAAAATGTGCGAAAACGAAATGAAGAGACTATGAGGACACATTGATATTTGCGAACATCTTCAAAACATGTCTTACTAATGTTTTAGACATGTTATAGCTCAGGTCCCGACAGTAGCACAGCGCACCCGTCTTTTCACGTGTCTCCTTGTACATTGTATATCTTGGAGAACGGTACAGAAGTCTACAGTAAAAATCGGACATACATTGTTGGTATAATTGTTGGTGTTCTGTTCATTTCATAAAGAGTGTATCTGATTGCAATGGGTGCAAAAACAAAGACAACTGTCCTAAAAACAGCCATCATTTTCTACAGAAGGCTGCTTGCGCCGGGTTTGGCCCTAAAGAGAGTTCAGAGAAGATGAGGACATTGAATTAAGCTCGGACCGTCACTCAAGCGTTAAATTGCCTTAAAAGAGAACTGAATTTCATCAGAGCATTGGGTGAAATAAAACTATTATGCGTGCCAATGTCAACACATGTCCAAACTTCAAATGAACTGTACTGTAGTGTGGACTACTACCATAACAGCCAATCATAAAATACTTCCACATGCACATCTGTATAACTTTAAATGCCTCCCTTTGTACTGCTACATGCCTATATAAGAATACATACTTACAGTTGAAGTCAGAAGTTTACATACACCTTAGCCAAATACATTTAAACTCAGTTTTTCACAATTCCTGACATTTTATCCTCGTAAAAATTCCCTGTCTTAGGATCACCACTTTATTTTAAGAATGTGAAATGTCAGAATGATAGTAGAGAGAATGATTTATTTCAGATTTTATTTCTTTCATCACATTCCCAGTGGGTCAGAAGTTTACATACACTCAATTAGTATTTGGTAGCATTGCCTTTAACTTGTTTCACTTGGGTCAAATGTTTTGGGTAGCTTCCCACAATAAGTTGGGTGAATTGTGGCCCATTCCTCCTGACAGAGCTGGTGTAACTGAGTTCGGTTTGTAGGCCTCCTTGCTCGCACACGCTTTTTCAGTTTTGCCCACAAATTTTCTATAGGTTTAAGGCCAGGGCTTTGTGATGCCACTCCAATACCTTGACTTTGTTGTCCTTAAGCCATTTTGCAACAACTTTGGAAGTATGCTTCGGGTCATTGTCCATATGGAAGACCCATTTGCGACCAAGCTTTAACTTCCTGACTGATGTCTTGAGATGTTGCTTCAATATACCCACATAATTTTCCTACCTCATGATGCCATCTATTCTGTGAACTGCACCAGTCCCTCCTGCAGCAAAGCACCCCCACAACATGACACTTCAACCCCCGTGCTTCACGGATGGGATGGTGTTCTTCGGCTTGCAAGTCCCCCCTTTTTCCTCCAAACATAACGATGGTCATTATGGCCAAACTGTTATATTTTTGTTTCATCAGACCAGAGAACATTTCTCCAAAAAGTACGATCTTTGTACCCATGTGCAGTTGCAAACCGTAGTCTAGCTTTTTTATGGCGGTTTTGGAGCAGTGGCTTCTTCCTTGCTGAGCGGCCTTTCAGGTTATGTCAATATAGGACAAATTTTTCTGTGGATATAGATACTTTTGTACCTGTTTCCTCCAGCATCTTCACAAGGTCCTTTGCTGTTGTTCTGGGATTGATTTGCACTTTTTGCACCAAAGTACATTCATCTCTAGAAGACAGAACACCTCTCCTTCCTGAGCGGTTTGTACAGATAAACGTGGTACCTTCAGGCATTTGTAAATTGCTCACAACGATGAACCAGATTTGTGGAGGTCTACAATTTATTTTCTGAGGTCTTGGCTTATTTCTTTTGATTTTCCCACGATGTCAAGCAAAGAGGCACTGAGTTTGAAACTAGGCCTTGAAATACATCCACAGGTACACCTCCAATTGACTCAAGTGATGTCAATTAGCCTATCAGAATCTTCTAAAGCGATGACATAACTTTCTGGAATTTTCCAAGCTGTTTAAAGACACAGTCAGCTTAGTGTATGTAAACTTCAGACCCACTGGAATTGTGATACAGTGAATTATAAGTGAAATAATCTGTCTGTGAACAATTGTTGGAAAATGCACAAAGTAGATGTCCTAACCGACTTGCCAAAACTATAGTTTGTTAACAAGAAATTTGTGGAGTGGTTGAAAAATGACTTTTAATGACTCCAACCTAAGTGTATGTAAACTTCCAACTTCAACTGTACACATGCCAATACAAATGAATACTGTTTTATAACAATAACTGTACTGAACAGAAATATAAACGCAAATTGCAACAATATTAAAGATTTTACGGAGTTACAGTTCATAAAAGGAAAACAGTCAATTGAAATAAATGAATTTGTCTCTAATCTAGGGATTTCACATGACTGAGAATAGAGATATGCATCTGTTGGTCACAGATACCTTTAAAAAAGGTAAGGGCATGGATCAGAAAACCAGTCAGTATCTGGTGTAACCACCGTTTGCCTCATGCAGCGTGACACATCTCCTTTGCATTGAGTTGACCAGGCTGTTGATTGTGGCTTGGGAATGCTGTTCCACTCCTTTATAATGGCTGTGCGAAGTCACTGCACATTTTAGAGTGGTCTTTTGTTGTCTCCAGGACAATGTGCACCTGTGTAATGATCTTGCTGTTTAAACGGCTTCCTGATAAGCCACACCTGTCAAGTGGATGGCAAAGGAGAAATGCTCACTAACAGCGATGTAAACAAATTTGTGTACAACATGTTTGAGAAATAATATTGTATTTCAGCTCACGAAACATGGGATCAACACTTTACATGTTCCATTTATATTTTTGTTTCGTGTACACGCCTATACCTATTCAGCCTAGATTGTATACAATACTTATTTTTAAATACCCAGGCTAGTATCTGTCCCTCCATCACCGTGCTATGGCGCAGACGCCCTCTGTGTGATACTGTGGGATGTAGGGGAATGCGGAGTCATGACTCAGAGCTCAGCACAGGGCAACACACACGCACTGACATATACAGAGTCTATAAGTTCCTGTGCCCCTGTGTGTGTCTATGTATGTGTGTGTGCGCGTGTAAACGTCTCTCTTCAGTGTGTGTATATGTGCGTATGTGCCTATGCTCTACAGTGAATGTGTGTGTGTGTGTGTGTGTGTGTGTGTGTGTGTGTGTGTGTGTGTGTGCATGCGTGCGTGCGTGTGTGTGTGCGTGTGTGTGTGTGTGCAGGTGGACGGACCAAAGGGCGTGACATTTACAGAGGGGTCTTGAGAGCGCCACATTGCTCACTGTCACGCCCTGACCTTAGTTATCTTTGTTTTCTTTATTATTTTGGTTTAGGTCAGGGTGTGACATGGGTGATATATGTGTTAGTTGCCTGTGTCAGCACTATATTTAGCTTCACGTTCGTTTTGTTGTTTTTGTAGTTTGTTTAAGTGTTTCTTCGTCTTCATTAAGATAAGATGTATTCGTCTCCCACTGCACCTTGGTCTCCTCCATACATCGAACGTCACACTCACCATGTGTCACAATACATGTCATCCCAGAGTGCTGTGAGGGGGCGAAATATCACCCTCCGTACTGATACAGCAGTTTAACCGCTGACCTAACCTGGCTGGCCGACAGGCTAACTCTCATTCAGCTCCTGTAAAAACACACTAATGTCCATTTTTTTGCCACTAATTAGTCTTTTAACCAATTAGATCAGATATTTTGCCTAGAATTGTCTAAAAGATCATAATTGGGCTGCCTGTGTAAACGCAGCCTCAGTGGGTTACCAGATATGACTAAAGGTTAGAATGACCACAATTCCCATAGGGAGCAATTGGCACATACTGTACTGCCTACATCCAAAATGGCACCCTATTTCATTCAGGGCTCTGGTCAAAAGTAGTGCAGCATAGGGAATATGGGTGCCATTTGGGACGCAGTGGGTTACAGGACATGACTAAGGGCAAAATTTGATTCACATAAGGAGTAATTGGCATGATTAGAACGCGTGCCATACAGCAGAAATATGAATGAATCTGAGGTAAGGAGAACGAGTAGAGCTTCCATGGGCCGATCAACTTCTTCGACGTCTTAGGGAAGCATAACCTGGATAGTCCTTTCTGTGTTCTATCAAATTACTGTACTACCATTCCTCTCCAGAACTCTTCCCAGAAACATCATTCATCATAAATAACCCATTCCCTTATTTATTGAGAGACGGCTGTGTGTGTGTGTGTTTGTGTGTGTGTGTGTGTGTGTGTGTGTGTGTGTGTGTGTGTGTGTGTGTGTGTGTGTGTGTGTGTGTGCGCGCATGTGTGTGTGTGTTGTGCCCTCTGCTGGAATAGAACTAACACTTCTTCTCAATCCTCTTTCAGAGCTACAGTCGACTTCATGTGTTATGGGGACATCTAGTGTTGGGTTGGTTGCATGTCGTGTTCAAACCCTAGCAGGGATGATTTCAGTGTGCGTCACGCCGGCAGCGATAGAGTGAATGGCAGTATTCATCATTTCCTGACTCTGCCAGTATGCTTGTAGAGATGGCATGAATATAGTTATGCTCTGCGTATGTGGAATGACTGTAGCACATAAAAAAATACAGATACTTAAAACGAAGAAGAAATGGAATACATTTGTGCACTCAATGACAGTCAGACGCACACAACAAACGCACCAAGCAGGTTTCTCCTTTGACATAGTTAGGGCTGCACTTACCTCGTCTGTTGACATTTAAATAGTGACAGTTTGCTGTCGTTCTCTCAGCCTGTGCTGAAATGCATTCGTTTGTTCTCATAAATGTGTCTATGTTTTGTTCTAGAGGGCAGTGCCCTCAATGGAGGTTACCATAGAACCCACCAGCCGTGTCACATGATGTATACTAACACCAGCACACCTAAAACAAATAAACTCCTCAGCATGGCCCCTGTTCATTTGAATCAGGTGTGCTGGTGTTAGTATACACCAAATATGTAAAAGGACTGGTCGCCAAGGACTGGGTTGGCAAGGGCTACCACAGCCTGTCTGAACACAACGGCTGTGTCTGAAATGGCACCCTATTCACCGTTAGCTAGCCCTATGGGCCCTGGTCAAATGCAGTGCACTATAGGGAAATAGGATGCCATTTTGGATGCACCCAATGTCCCCAAAACAGAGGAGCTTCACCTGCGTGTTCAGTCGGCTATGGGCGAGAACTAACACCTGCACAGTCATACGGACCCTCAATCGTAGGGGTGAATTCACCGGTGTCGGAGTGGTGTGAGCAGAGAAAGTGACATGCTGTTGAGCGGAAATGGAAAGGATCGAGATTTGCCTACAAAAGCTGTTGCTGAGACGAGCAGGAGGGAATAGAATGAGACTGACGGACTAAAGGACAACAACGGGGGAACTAACTGAAAGAAGGAAATGGGAGAGGGGATTGATAAGAAAAGTGCATCACGGAATGGAAAAGGAAAATCCTAGTGTCGTCTCAGAGGCGGAAATAAACAGGACAGAATGATAAGACCGAGAGCTGATTAAAAAGCCTAAATGATCCGAGAGAGATGGCTAAGAGAGAGAGATGGCTAAGAGAGAGAGATGGCTAAGAGAGGGAGATGGCTAAGAGAGAGAGATGGCTAAGAGAGAGAGAGACATAGTGATAGAGTGATCACTTGTATGACGTAAGGGGAACGGCAGCATTTTATGGGGGGGGGGACACATCATACAGAAGACAGTGGCACAATCAGTAGAACAGTGATATAAGTCTTATAAATGCATATAATAAACCACTTACTGAGGTTACAGTCTATCCTGATACAATCTGGCGGGAGAGAGAGCGAGATGGTGAGGTCAAATCAAATAAAGAGAGAGGAGAGAAAGGAGAAGAAAAGAGAGAGAGAGAGAGAGATAATAACATTTTACATCCTTCAAGGTACATTCTGCAGACAACCAGGCATTTCGCTAGGGACCACCATCCGGGGACAGAGCTACGAGTCAGGATCACCCTTTTCCTTTTCCACACCTCCGTCATCACCCCCCCCCTATCATTCGCCCATCTCTCCCTCAGTCCCTGCAGCCACCATTCAAAACCCACCTAGTCCCAATGCGCTACAGAAGGCAAGATATTCACCCAATCATTGGTACAATGAAGCTCTGGAGCTGTAGGTCTACTTGGCGGCACTTGATGGCCAGGGAACCAAGCCCATTCAATAAGCGGAGGATGAGAAATGTGCGTTTTTCAAGTAATCCCGACTCTTGATCTCTCGTGCTAGATAGACAAAGATGACGTGTGGAGCGCGTACAGCAAGGTCATCAATTCCACGTGTGATGACATCGTGGGCGCGACCGAACGTGGAAACAGTGGACATGGCGTACAGATAAGTCGTCGTCGATCGAAGCGCATTGGGTCAGTAGATATGGAGAGATATGGGTCAATTCACCATTTCAGTCACTGGCGTGGTAGTCCAAGCGAGAGTCGGCGATTGTTAAGTGCGTTTCGTTATTCCTATTCCCTACAGTGGCTTTTATCAGAAATGGGTTAACCGAGTGCCAACAATGTGATGGTGGGTTAGAAAGAGCTTGCCTTTTGTAGCCCCTCGGGCATGGAAACCAACAGCAGCAATATTAGGAAAGGGTGATCTGCACACCCCAGTCACAGTAAGCCAAGTGCACGCACACCTATATCAGGATATGCTAGAATATTCTAGATATGCTAGAATATGCTGTACAAGCACTAACTCTAGCTTTATTCTACAACAGCTTTCTCTGAAATGCATGTCTTCTGACCGCACATGGTAAAATGGTGGCGCTCAATTATCGAGTTATTCTCTTCTGCCCCCTGGTGGTGACAGGCTGCGTGTGCATGTGGCTGTGGCTGAGGCGTGGTCTCGAGCTGTCAACCGCTACAGAATAGTGGACTCAAACAGCCATGGACCAGGCTCACTGTTATTGGGATTCTGTGGCTGATACTGACATTAAAAGGTCATTTGTCATTCCTCAATGACAACATCACCTAATGAAAAATTAGATTGTCCACAGCTTGTGTGAGTGCGGTCAATGTGATTGTGATTGAGTTTGAACGAAAGGAAAACATGCATTACTATTTACACGTGTGTGCCTACGTCACAGACTGCAGAATGATCAATTAAACCAACTAATTGTATATTGATCATCTGATCATGCAGTGTCCCTGTACACTGTTTCATATTGATCAATGAACTCATCTTTTAATTATCTTGGGGAATATGGTAAGCAGTCCTCCTCTGGTTCTAAAACAAATTCCACCTCCAACTGAGACAAAAATTGATTTCCTCTAAACTAGCAATTAATATAAATGTTGATGTGGATATGACACCTCTGAGTATGGTCTGATTCGGGGAGAAGTGAGGGAGTGATCTAGGCAGAAATGAAGAGGAGGAACTAGGGAAGGATGTTCGGTAAACTATCATCTGGCTCATTTGGACACATTAGCGCTATGGATTAGCATTTAGCCTCATTAGCTAAGATAAACGATGTGTTTGGCTGGGGCTGATTGTTCTGGGCCAAGGTGGACTTGGGTCTGTGTGTCGGTCCTCTGGCGCAGGGCTGAGCAGCATGGCAAAGGCAGAGTCAGCTACATCACAGAACGTGTGTGTGTGTGTGTGTGTGTGCGTGTGTGCGAGTGTGTGTGTGTGTGTGTGTGTGTGTGTGTCGCTGTGGGACAACACTGGGCTGTGAGCCGGTCTCTCTGACTGTTTGATCCGAGGGCCGCAGACATACAGGCCATTGAAGGGATGAAAAGTTCCATCGTCTGAGCCTTGGCCAAGTGAGAGATGAGAGAGCGAGCGAGAGTGAGGGAGAGAGCGAGAGAGACAGAAACTTTGAGAGTGTGATAGAGAAATGGAGAAAGAGTCAGAGAGAGAGAGGGTAAGTAGAGAGAGAGAGAGAAAACAAGATGAATAGAATGGATACGGTGTGGCATTATTGGAGGAACCATCCTCATGTCTCTAAGTCGGTGGCCCACACTCCTGTATCCCAGGGTGCACCTGGGCCTTGTTTCTCCCCTACTCCCACTGTGAACTCTCTCCCTTCAAGTGGCAGGCACCGTTATGAGTGCCATAGGTCACAACAGTCTGCCAGGAGTCCAAACTATAGACAAAGGCTTAGTGCTGTAGGGTAATATGTTTCTGTATCACTGCCTTCTAGTCTCTATATTTGTTCTACTCATCTAGAATGATGTTAGAGTAGTCTATGGACCATAACGGCTCTGGCTTTACCATTCTCTATAGCACCCCCTACTGGAAGACTGTGAACAACCAAACCCTTTTATCTTCAGGCTAGAGGTCTCTCCACAGGGACCACGGGAGAAACAGAACCTTGGGTAAGCAGAGGGGGTACAAGAGTAGATCTACCCAGGGAGGCAGAGACCGGAGACGGGCTTGCAGTAACAGACAAAGGCTCATGTTTAGGGGGTGGAGATGGAGCTTGACGGAAGGGGTACGAGAATGGGGTTGCCGAGGTCATGGTGGGGTTGCCATGGGTTACCTAGATTGACAGTCAGCTTGACCCTGCCACCGTCCAACTCTAGCCTCAGGGTGTCAGCGGACTCTTTGGAGGTGGTGGCCACGAGGAGACCGAATGCCCGTTGGGACATGAACCGCAGCGCCACGTCCTCTGCCTCGGTGTGCATGGTCCCCGGGATGATGATCTTCAGATACATGCTGCCGTCGTAGCTCAGCACCGTTGCCTCTGTACGAGGGGTGGAAGTAATGGGGGGGGTGCAGAGGCAGACATACGTTCAGATACAGACAGACACACACACACACATACATTAACAGGAGAACAGAGATCAGACATACAGCATTAGATGACCCAACAGACACTGATACCCAGCACGGGAAAGGACATCCAAGTTCAGCAAAGCGTCTTTTCTTTGAAGAGAAACTAGAGGAACCAGGTCTAACACAAACAATAGTAGAGTTATTGTAGATGCGTGGACGTCATCCTAGGCCCGTTCAGAGAAACAATGCATGCACCCCCTGCAGCTGACTAGATCACTTCTGAAGAGTTGCCTAAGGAGGGCTGTGTATATGGGTCAACACATGTTGCCATGGGCTCAGCTGATTCACCATGGCTGGGTACTTGCCTTTTATTTTAGATGCATATGGTTGGGAGCACAAACCAAATACTGTATGCTGCTACTGGTTAGGCCACTGAAATCCACTTGAACAGATAGCATATTGCTTTTTGGAAAACAACTACTTGATGTTAAATGAAAAGGTTTAGAAGGTTAGTTTCCAATCTCACTGGATTATTGAAGACAAAGTCCCACACTACTCATACACAAATATTGAGTTAAGACACTGTGGTCAAACGTGTGACAGCCAAGCATAACTCTCTTTCACGGCCTTGCAGTATTACATTGCCACACTAGATGGCAGGGAAGCAGCACGAGAAACACAACCGGCCCATTGGAGAAACAGAAACATGAAACATTAGACCAAGTCCCACAGTACTCATACACAAATATTGTGTTAGGCCACTCTGGTCAGAGCGTTGGGTCAGTAAACGATAGGTCATTGGTTCAAATCCTCGAGCCGAATAGGTGAAAGAAATCTGCCGCCGTGCCCTTGAGCAAGGCACTTAAACCTAATTGCTCTGGATAAGAATGACTAAAATGTGTCACGTAAAATGCCAGACGTGTGACAACGAAGCATAACTCTCTTTCACACCCTTGCAGTATTACATTGCCACACTAGATGGCAAGGAAGCGCTACAAAAACACAGATGGCCCCATTTAAGAAACAGAAACATTACACAAAACTGCCCTTCACTTCCGAAACTGTCCATTACGCGTAGATCCTTCACTTCCGAAACTGTCCATTACACGTAGATCCTTCACTTCCGAAACTGTCCATTACGCGTAGATCCTTCACTTCCTAAACAGTCCATTACACGTAGATCCTTCACTTCCTAAACTGTCCATTACACGTAGATCCTTCACTTCCGAAACTGTCCATTACACATAGATCCTTCACTTCCTAAACTGTCCCATTACACTTAAATCCTTCACTTCCTAAACTGTCCATGACACGTAAATCCTTCACTTCCTAAACTGTCCCATTACACTTAAATCCTTAATTTCCTAAACTGTCCATGACACATAGATCCTTCACTTCCTAAACTGTCCATGACACGTAAATCCTTCACTTTCTAAACTGTCAATTACACTTAAATCCTTCACTTCCTAAACTGTCCATGACACCTAAATCCTTCCCTTCCTAAACTGTCCATGACACCTAAATCCTTCCCTTCCTAAACTGTCCATGACACCTAAATCCTTCATTTCCTAAACTGTCCCATTACACTTAAATCCTTCACTTCCTAAACTGTCCATGACACATAAATCCTTCACTTCCTAAACTGTCCATGACACGTAAATCCTTCACTTCCTAAACTGTCCATGACACGTAAATCCTTCACTTCATCCACTGCCTTGATTTCAATCCCAATGTTCTATTGTGCCATTACCTTTGGCAGGCCTACAATACAACATCCTTATACTGTGCATTCATTTCACCTCAAAGGTTCCTTTGGTGCTATTACACAACAAACAGCCTACAGCGAATTAGAATGGATCAGACATGTGTAGCCGCTAGCAGGTTGCACCACCCCCAAACAGACAGACAGAGAGAGAGCAGCCTTGCACCACCTGGATGTGTGACAAGCCCAGATGGTGACAGTAAGCATCGTCGCTCAACCGAGCTCCCCAAACCTCACCCAACCTCCCAGCAGTTCAGTCAGCTAGCTTCCCAAAAGCCACCCATCCTCGAGTGCATTGCTCCTTCAAATGTCCTTTTACCACACTGCAGCTGGTTGAGGCTTCAGAGTGGCACAGGATGAAGTCCATGTACTCGTACTATCTAAAGTCTATTATGATTAGGTTTAACTCGCTGGCTATAATAACACTTGTAAGCATGAAACCAAACCTGACTTCATCTCCGCAGCCTGCTACCCAAATGTCCTCATCCTGTTTGACCACCACTTGTTTCCCACTCCTCCACTTCTCCAGTCTCCCTGTTTCTCCTCACCGAGTTCACAGTTGCTGCCCAGGTAGCCGGTGCCGGTACAGTCGCAGATGTAGCGGTTCCATCCCTCTTTACACAGGCCTCCGTTCCCACAGGGGGTGCTGCTGCACCTCTTCTGAAGCTCGCGGGTGCAGAAGCTGCTGACGCCCGGGGAGCTCTGGATCTCGGCCAGGCGGCGCACGTCGCGGCTCTTGCCGTCGATGAAGAGGTCGCGGACGCAGCCCACGTAGCCGTAGTTGAGCAAGGCCGTCCAGACCTCGGGGGGCAGCACCAGGTCAGAGCGGGTCTCCGGGAGACCCCCCAGGAACATGTCGCTGTCCAGGTCCAGGATCTCACTGCCCTCGTTGGAGTTGAAGGGGATGCTGCGGCTGTTCACCGAGATGGAGCCTGGGAGTGGAGGTGGAGAGAGGAGGGTTATACACATGTCATGTCACGTGTGTACAGTTCTTAATTGAATGCCACCGAGGAAACAGAAAGGTGCCGCACTGTATTTTTTCCGCAAACATCCTTTCTGAAATGAAAAGTAATCCAAGAAGTAATCATAAAGTTTTTCAAAATGTACCGGTAATCCGATTACAATTTTTTTGCTGGTAACGCAACCGATTACAGTTTTTTTGTTGTAATCAGATTCCATGCAACTGACTACATGTAATCAGTTCCTCCCCCCACCCTGACTGTGTACTGCATGTGTGTGTCACAGAAGGCTGCTGAGGGGAGGACGGCTCATAATAATGGCTGGAATGGATTGAATGGAATGGCATCAAACAGCTGTAAACCATGTGTTTCATGTGTTCAATACCATTCCATTCATTTCATTCCAAACATTACTATGAGCCCGTCCGCCCCTGTCACGGCGCCACCGGGCACCTGTGGTATGTGTGAATGTAATTGAAGCATTAGGCGAGATAATGTGTGTTAGTAAGTGTGTTTACATGTTGGTACTCTTGTGTTTGCGGGCAAGTGTGATTGAGCGCATGGGATTGTGTGTGTGTGTGTGTGTGTGTGTGTGTGCGTGTGCGTGTGCGTATGTGTGTGTCTGTGTCTGTGGTTGAGTGGATGTTGAATGAGAGTGCTTTTGTATGGTCTTGTGTGTTTGTGTTGTGGCTATAATCGGTTGAGTGGAGGGGGAACAACCCAGCAAAATGCAGCATAGACGAGAGTGGATGAGACCCAGGTTCTTCTCGTGGCGCCCGGCTATGATTTACGACTCACTCTTAATTGTCTATTAAAATGCAATTACAGGAGGGGCAGGAGTGTGCTCAGAGAGACTCCCTATAGTAGCGCAACACACGCATGTGCGTATGCAAACGCGCACACACACACACACACACAAAAAACCATAAGTGCCTACGTGAATGCATGCATCATGCAGACCCCTCAGGGGACGGTATGAGAAGAAATGGATATGACAGGACAGAGAGAGGCGGGAGGAGGGGGTGGAGAGGTGTGTAGAAGAAGGCTTTTAGGCAGGGCTGAAGGACAGGAAGATCATCATTAGAAAAGGTAAATGAAGGAAAATGAATATTCAAAGCCTGTACACGTGTACTCCAGAGAAATAAAGTACTTCAGAAGCACAGGAGGCTGGTGCCACCTTAATTGGGAAGGACGGGCTCCCCTATAACGGCTGGAACAGAATGAATGGAATGGCATCAAAAACCTCAAACATGGTTTCCATGTGTTTGACACCATTCCATTCCAGCCAGCCGTTCTCCCCTCAGCACCTCCCGTGTAGAATATACACAGCTCTCTATGTACGCAATAGTCTACAAGTGTGTGCAGTAGACTCCTTCAGAACCATAACATTAGGAAGGTATTGTCACACTGCTTCATGTTCATATGTTCACCTTTCCTCCCTTCCCTCTGGAAGTCCACATGGCACCACTCCCCGTCGTTCACCTTCTTATTACTGGTCTTCAGCTTGATACTCCCCGACCCCATGTCCATGAGTAGGTATAGGAACCCGTCCAGCAGCTCCATAGCAAAATAGTCTGACTTCATGTCTCGACCCGGCTTCTGCTCTTTAGGACCCTGGGGGCGCCCGTGGCTGAACAGCAGCAGGCCGCTGGGTTCTGTGGTGCGGAAGTCGAAGGAGATGGAGCCTGTTTTCTTGGTGTTCCACTTGGGCAGGGCGATGAAGGACTCGGGGGACTCAAAGGTGACGGGGTCCAGGGCGGCCACGTCCTCACAGCGGAAGACGAGGTCTCCGTTCAGGCTGATCTTAGGGTCCCGCTCGATGGCCAGCCGGGAGAGTTCTAGCTTGAAGTCGTTATTCTTATACACCACCTATAGGGAGAGAGGGAAGGCGATAGAGGCAGTTTGATTTTAGTACGGTCAGCTAATGTTTAGGTTAATGTTCACATTCTGTGGCCCGTAGACACTCATAGACACTTAAAAAAAAAATAAAGGAGAGGCACACACTCTAGGAGCTCAGGTGCAAAAATATTTATGTCCAACGTTTCGACAGACAAGCTGTCTTCATCAGGGTATAAGCTAATGAGCTAATGTCTAAGTCAATGTTTAGGTTAATGTTGCACATTCTATAGGCTGTTTTAACAATCGTAGACACCACATGAGTTTGGGAAAGAGAAATGATGCATGCAAAGGCTAGCTGTCTACTTTGTATATTGATAGGTTTGGACATAGACAAATGCGTCAGGCACTTTGAATGTGAATAAAATGAATATATACGACAAGCCGCTCCTTTGGGTACCGATGGCGTCGAGCCTTCTTTGGATTTCTCTGAAACACAATGTGTTCCGTTTACACTTCCTTGCTGTTCAACACTCCCTTCACATTGAATTTAGCGTCTCAATATCCAATTACGCTACAGAGTGACTATAATTTTCAAATGACTAACCATAGACTTTAGAAGAAGCGCAGCGTTTGTTTGTGTGAGTGTGGGATTCACAGTTTAGTAAACTCAATTATTCACAACGACACTCTGGGTGATATCAAGGTGCAGGATGAAGGGAATAAAGAAGGGAATAATGTAGTAGACTCCTACAGACTAATACAAATGTTCCTGTCAGACTTAAAGCTAAAAAAAAAAAAAATGTCTGCACTCTTGAATGCGCATTCATAATATATTTATATATATCCAGAGTTTTTAGCACCGAATATATATATATATATATAAAAACTCTGGATAGTTTATTAAGCTGTCTTTTCCTGCAGCTTTATCTGACAGGTCCATACACTACCATGACGGCTGTCATCGGAGGAATGGTGTTAGCCGCCCTGGAAAGGTGGCACACTGTGAAACCACCGCAAGTGTGTGAGAACGCCACTTTTCGACGGAGGGTGAGAACACAGAAGCAAAGTTGGTTCTTGGCCCGGCGAGCACACGCACTCACAAACAGAAGTGTTGCAGATATGCAGGGACGCAGACACCAGGCCCTGAAAGTAGTTATTTTAGGGTAGCGTTAGAAAGATTGCCATTCCCAGCACATCCACTTTTCATTTTTTCCTCTCAAGTTAGTGCCGAGGTACTGCAAAGCCCGCAACAAAAATGGACCAGCTGAAATCTCACGGTTTACCGAAATGGCTTTAAACATGAGAACTGGGGAATGCCTCAACTCACTTCTCTCATTTCAACATTTAATACAAGCGGCTCTGCAAAAGCTGCAAACTTCTCTGCTTCCCCTTTCCTCCATAGCTCCACTTGTATCGCTGCCATATTTTCCTATTTTCCATCGTGACTGCAGGCTTGGCTAACTCATTGAGTGTTTCAACGAACCTGCCGGAGCGGTCGGGGGAGTTTGCACTTCCGGGATTTATTCTATTGATTGCATTGCACCAGACATAGCTAAAGCGAACCCAGCCAAAGTATTTGCTAAACAACAAATACTACTTGAACACAGGTCTGAACTCTGGTAGCTAAACTCCTGAGGTGCGGCAACAGCTTCTGCTCTGTGGACCTCACAATCTCGTCATTAGAGACAGATAAGCGGCGCTAATAAGCCGTGCTAACTCTTCGTTAGCAGTCGACAAACCAACAGTGAGTGGACTCAACTCATGGTGTTTGATAGAGAGTGAGGGAGGTGGGGGGATGAGAAAGAGAGAGGAGAAAGTGGGCGAGGAGAAGGACAAGGTGCTGCAGTCCCTCACAAAAGGAATGGGTTAATTGCTGGTATTGTGATATCTGCGATGCCAGAGGGAAGTCCTTCGACCTCATGGCTTGGTTTTTAGCTCTGACATGCACTGTCAACTGTGGGACCTTAAATAGACAGGTGTGTGCCTTAACAAATCAATTGAATTTACCACAGCTGGACTACAATCAAGTAGAAACATCTCAAGGATGATCGATGGAAACAGGATGCACCTGAGCTCAATTTCAAGTCTCATAGCAAAGGGTCTAAATACTTAAGTAAATAAGGTATTTCTGTTTTTAATTTTTTTTATTGATTTCTAAAATACGTTTTTGCTTTGTCATTATGGGGTATTGTGTGTAGACTGATGAGGCTTTTTTTAAATCAATTTTTGAAGAAGGCTGTAACGTAGCAAAAAATGTGGAAAAAGTCAAGGAGTCTGAATACTTTCCGAATGCGCTGGATGTTGACGACATTACAGGACAGTAAGTACATGAGCGGCAGTCAAACTTTAGGTGAACTTCAGAGAGTTTAAAGGTAAGACAGCCTCCTGTATTCGTCTAAACATTATCGCTAAGTCCCTGTAATAAGACAAGCAGTTCTGTCACTATTCTGATGTTACTTAACAACTTTTGCCAAAAGGCACAGGGGACATTTTCTGGAGGAATAACTTTGGAGGCGCGCCCCCGTCAAAATGTCTGTCTGAACCGATGTGTATCGGCGTGTATCGGCTTATGCTTTTCACTGTTCTCACGGCTAGCACGAGCGCTGTGCCATTCGTCTCCTTCAGGGTGACTGGATTGATTTGTTTTGTCATTGAGAAACTCGGACAGCCTAAGCAGCGCTGCAATCCAGCGAGCAGCCAGGCTGGCCCAGACATAATCACTTTCACTGATGCTCCCAGGGGCTGAGGACCTGGTGTGTGTGTGTGTGTGTGTGTGTGTGTGTGTGTGTGTGTGTGTGTGTGTGTGTGTGTGTGTGTGTGTGTGTGTGTGTGTGTGTGTGTGTGTGTGTGTGTGTGTGTGTGAGAGAGAGAGCAAATGGAGGTTGTTGTTGGCCATAATTGTATATAATTCTCTTGTGGGTTTGTTTGTTGGGGGGTTGTTGCAGGTGTGAATGTTAATTTCTTCAGGAAAACAGACCTGTTTCAGAGGGGCATCGTTTTTAAAAGGAATAATTATTTTGTTGACACTATTTGTAATTGACATACAGGTGCAATACTTCAACAGTATTCAACAGCTACTTCATCTACTGTTTTCACTTCTCAGGTCAGGAGGAGAACAGAGAGCAAGAGCAGCAAACAAAACAGACTTGTAAACACCAACTCCTGCAAATGAGTGTTTCTCTGTTACTCACAAGCCAACTCACACAAACAGACCCAAATACTCACCACGCAAGCTTAGAGGCACACACACATGCATGCACACACACACACACACACACACACACACACACACACAATCAATCATCCTACACACCACTAATTTCCCATTGTGGAAAAGATGTGAATTGGGTAGGCTGCACGCTGAGGTGCCTGAGTAAAATGTGTCCAATGAGGGCGGGAGAGAGAAGAGAGTTGGGGAGATCCTATCATCCAACCAAGGTGAGGCTCACATGGAGCTGCAGAGAGATAGAGCGGGAATGGGCAGGTGGGGAGAGAGGGAGGGAGGAGAGGGGGGGTGAATTCTGCTAGTTTGGGAATCAGTCGAAGAAATCCATTTTTAATTTGGATGTCAAAGCTGGTGTCCCAGCAACACTGGCATAGACTTAATTACACAAATGCCTGGAGAGAGAGAGAGAGAGAGAGGGAAGAGAGAGGGATAGGAGGGTGTGAAAGAGGGCGATAGCAAGGTGACGTGTAGAAGCAGAGGGGAAGACAGATGGTAATATTGGGGGGAAAGAGTTATGTGCCCATAAAAGACTTGCCCAGTGAAATAAAGTTGTAACTTCACAGCGTAACCTAGGAACAATAAAACAAGGTAAACTAAGTGTATCTCTAAAAGACTTGAGATCCTCTGTGGCTCCCACTCTCCTTTTTCTGTCTTTTGACTCACTCCATCCCCACTCTCTGCTCCCATTCAATGGATTTCTCGCTCCTGGAGGCTCCTGGCCAGGCGTATCAAAGGCGTTTCGCTCCACTGGGAGCTTGAAATCACGGCCACAGCCCTGACACAAGACTCCGAAATCTGCCCACGCTACTGACCAAGAGGATGAAACAGTCCCCAAGAGTCTGCTTTTTATCAATAATCCAACTTTCAAATACCACTAGAGAGAATGTGCCTGGATACTGCTCTTGTGTTTTTTTGTTTTTTTGATCTTGTGTTTCCAACACATTACTCAAACACTTGGAAGGATTGTGTTGTACATAGGCAGCATTTCTTATGGAACTAAACAGCTCTTTCCCGTACAGTGCAGTCAGCCCCTCTCTTTGCCTGACCTAAAAAGAGATGGAACATTCAACATTTGTCACCATCACAATCTGGATTCACCAGCGGTGCGCTCTCTCTCTCTCACTCTCTCACTCTCTCACTCTCTCACTCTCTGTGTTTGTTATAACAATGTGCAAATAGGTAAATAAACATAAATTAGGATCCCCATTAGCCGTTGCAACAGCTACTCTTCCTGTGGTCCACATGAAACATGACATCATACAGAACATTAATAGACAAGAACAGCTCAAGGACAGAACTACATACATTAAAAAAAGGCACAATCTACACACAATACCCCATAATGACAAAGCGAAAACAGGTTTTCAGAAAAGTTAGCAAATGTATTAAAAATAAAAAACAGAAATACCTTATTTATTTTAGTATTCAGACCCTTTGCTATGAGACTCGAAATTAAGCTCAGGTGCATCCTGTTTCCATTGATCATCCTTGAGATGTTTCTACAACTTGATTGGAGTCCACCTGTGGTTAATTAAATTGATTGGACATGATTTGGAAAGGCACACACCTATCTATAAAAGGTCCCACAGTTGACAGTGCATGTCAGAGCAAAAACCAAGCCATGAGGTCGAAGGAATTGTCCGTAGAGCTCCGGGACAGGATTGTGTCGAGGCTCAGATCTGGGGAAGGGTACCAAAACATTTCTGCAGCATTGAAGGTCCCCAAGAACACAGTGGCCTCCATCAATCTTAAATGGAAGAAGCTTGGAACCACCAAGACTCTTCCTAGACCTAGCCGCCCGGCCAAACTGAACAATCGGGGGAGAAGGCCCTTGGTCAGGGGGTTGACCAAGAACTCGATGGTCACTCTGAAGGAGCTCCAGAGTTCCTCTGTTGAGATGGGATAACCTTCCAGAAGGACAACCGTCTCTGCAGCACCACCAATCAGGCCTTTATGGTAGAGTGGCCAGACGGAAGCCACTCCTCAGTAAAAGGCACATGACAGCCTGCTTGGAGTTTGCCAAAAGGCCCCTAAAGAATCTCAGACCATAAGAAACAAGATTCTCTAGTCTGATGAAACCAAGATTGAACTTTTTGGCCTGAATGCCAAAAATCACGTTTGGAGGAAACCTGGCACCATCCCTACAGTGAAGGTGGCAGCATCATGCTGTCAGGATGTTTATCAGCGGCAGAGATATCATTGATGAAAACCTGTTGCAGAGTGCTCAGGACCGCAGACTGGGGCAAAGGTTGACCTTCCAACAGAACAACGACACTAAGCACACAGCCAACACAATGCAGGAGTGGCTTTGGGACAAGTCTCTGAATGTCCTTGAGTGGCCCCGCCAGAGCCTGGACTTGAACCGGATCGAACATCTCTGGAGAGACCAGAAAATAGCTGTGCAGCGACGCTCCCCATCCAACCTGACAGAACTTGAGAGGATCTGCAGAGAGGAATGGGATAAACTCCCCAAATACAGGTGTGCCAAGCTTGTAGTATCCTACCCAAGGAGACTCGAGGCACTTCAGTAAAGTACTGAGTAAAGGGTCTGAATACTTATGTAAATGTAATATTTCAGCTTTTACTTTTAATAACTTTGCAAATGTTTCTAAAAACCGTTTTTCCTTTGTCCTTATGGGATATTAGGTGTAGATTGATGATTAGACTATTTTCTAAATCGACTTTAGAATAAGGCTGTAACGTTAAAAAAAAGTCAATAGGTCTGAATACTTTCTGAATGCACTGTATGTGTCTCTAATTATGGTCATACATTTGGCAGGAGGTTAGGAAGTGCAGCTCAGTTTCCACCTTATTTTATGGGCAGTGTGCACATAGCCTGCCTTCTCTTGAGAGCCGGCTCTGCCTACGGCGGGCCTCTCTCAATAGCAAGGCTATGCTCACTGAGTCTCCCTCTCTCTCTCTTTCCCTTAACCCGCTCTTCACCTGCTCTTCTCTCTCTAATTTCTGCCCCCCATTCTCTTCTACACAGTCTTCTCACTCTTACTTGTCACCCTCTCTTCTCATTTTCACAGCTGATTATACATTGCAGACTTCACTTGCAGGCTTCATTCTTTCTTGACTGGACATCTGTCTTCTCTCGTCCTTTCGCTGTGTCTGCTCCCCCTTCCCCATCTGCTCATACAGTATCACCCTTTCTCTTGCTCTTAGTCTTCCTTCCTCCCTTTATACTTTGACAATTACTGGCAGATTTCACTCGTCCAAGTCATGTCAACCTCTTTCTTCTCTTCTCTCTGCATTTAAAAAAAGATGTGTCCTTTTTCCCGCCGCTTTATACTCCTCCTCTTTCCTCTTCCTCTTCCTCTTACTCCTCCCCTCCCTCCTTCTCGCCCTCTGTTTCTCCTCTCTCTCTCTGTTTGGGAATTGATTGTATCATCGTCTTCATCAGTGACGTTTTCCGGGCATAAGCAACTTTGGAAGGTGAGTCGGGGTCTAAACTTACTGTTAGTTAGGATAGTAGAATACACAACGTGCAATTCTAAATTGGGCAGTGCATCATCAGCGGCAAGGCACGTGCCCAGGGGCCCTGACCTCTAGGGGGCCCCAATGGATTTTGTTAGTCACTCTCACACATATAGTATCATATGAACGTGGAATAAGCCATGGCAAAATATGTAGAATTGCAGGATCTTTGCTTTAAAACTGCACATGTTTCTCTGAACCCCATGGCAAATGTGTAGAATTGCAGAAAATGTGCTTTAAAAAGGCAAAGTTCTCTCTCTCTTCCACATGTCACAATGAGTAAAATGTGAATGTGTTTTAAAACCCATGGGAAAGTGTGTAGAATTGCAGAACATTTGCTTTAAAACTAAAATGTTCTCCACGCCATCAAGAGGGGAGCCAATACATTTGTTGTCTGCGATGTGGGGGGGGGGGGCCTCAACCAAATCTCGCTTAGGGCCCCCAAAAAGCTAGAAACGGCCCTGATCCTCATCTTCAGGAGACAGACTAGAAATGCCTTGGGAGGATGAGTCCAAGAGGGAATTTTTCTTACAGCAACCAAAATAATGAAAACGTAATTGTAAGAGCATAATTAAGTTAGAGATGTGATTACTATATGATTCATTAAAACCGATGAAAAAGTAATCACTTATTCAAATCAGAGAACCTTTATGAGGAAATGAATTGGAGCCTTATTCCCAGTCCTTCCTATATAAGCCATTAGGCATACCAGAGTATAATGTTTGAAATGGAGTGGTCCTTTTCTCATCTTGTTAAGTTGTGGCTTGGAGCCTTATTGGTGAGAAAAACTATTTCATACCAACTATGGTGACTTATCATTTTACTTCCTCTTAGAGTTAGAATAATCATTTAGCGTCTCTGAGAGAATATCCAGCCTGTTCATAGGGAATGTATGATGCCTCTACACGCCTGTCTGACACCTCCTACTCTCTCACACACACACACACACACACACACACTGGTTCACACGCAGAGAAATGACATCTGTGTAGACTGTTTGTGTACGCGAGCAAGTATGAGTGTCTGTGTGTGTGTGTGTGTGTGTGTGTGTGTGTGTGTGTGTGTGTGTGTGTGTGTGTGTGTGTGTGTGTGTGTGTGTGTGTGTGTGTGTGTGTGTGTGATTACCCCCGTGATGCCAGTACTGAACCAGAGACACTCACATCTTTAAGGCAGCCCATGAAGTTGTTGCTGACAGGTGATCCGGGCAGGTCCGCAGTATTGGGACTCCCCCCAATGTAGAAGAAGTCATCTGACCCCAACATGGTATAGTCCTCCTGGGTATAACCAGTAGTGGTCAGAATACCATCCACTGATATAGTCACCTGGTACGGGCACGGCCCAACAGAGACAGGTAGGTAGAGTGGGATAGACAGATGGAGCGAGACAACAACAACAAAAAAGAGAGAGAAAGAGTAGAGGAGTGGAGGAGGGGAAAGGAAAGGAAGAAGTTGGATTAAACACTGGCGGTAGGCGGGGCTGTCCCCTACGGTGTGGCGTTACTCGTTCACGATTGGTCGCGTGGGCGCAGCTCAGAGGGGAGTCGCTCACGAGTGCAGTTGCTAGGGTTGACCACTGGGACGATGCTGTTTTCACTCTCTAATAAGGTCTCAAGGGTAAGACTAGTTCGTGGAAGTATGAATTGCATATTATTTGACCACTTAACAAACTAGACAACTGACAATATGACCTTGCAGAGTCAAACAACTGACAAACCTCAATGCTTGACTATTCAGTCTGCGTTCCAGGCGAACAGAACCTCAATCAAGAGAGTCGGGGGATGAATAGAACTTTATTTTAATACTTTGTGCGAGGTTACGGGAGCGAGCGGCGTCTTTGATCACTGACGGAGCGGAAACTGACAGACGGAATCAAATGTACACCGCCAGGAGTCTGATGGAGGGGAGATAGCTCCAACTGAGAAAAAAGCCTTTGTTTTCCTTTCATGGAATGTAAAAGGCATCAACCGTATGTTTTTAAAGGCTTCCTCAAGCCCTCTGGAGGAAGATTGTCAGCTTTTGCCAGAAAGGTGCCAGGCGCAAAGACATATTCATTCCCTCTCTCTACAGAATGTTAAGTCCTGGGTCTATTCATTAGTATTGCAGAGACACTAGAGTATACTTCAGTGCAGAGTCACTGAGTTGACCTTAATTTGATTATAGCAGAGTTGAGATGAGAGGGGGACTCTTTATCATGTAATACCAGGCCTCTGACTTACTCAGGGTGGGAAAGAAAATCAGATATGAAATCTGTCCAATTGAAGTTCCTATGCAGTGTGAATATATAAAAAAATAACCAATTTGTCTTGTAACGGAGTATACTACCATACCCCGTTCAAAGGGACTTCAGTCTTTTGTCTTTCCCATTCACCCTCTGAACGACACACATACACAATCCATGTCTCAATTGTCTCAAGGCTTAAAAATCACTCTTTAACCGGTCTTCTCCCCTCCATCGACACTGAAGTGGATTTAACAAGTGGCATTAGTAAGGGATCATAGTTTTCACTTGGGTTCACCTGGTCAGTCTGTCATTTTTGCTAATGTTTTGTGTACCAGGGGTATATTAGATGTGCTGTTTATAATTGAGTTTTAATCTAACCATCGAGGCGGGAGTAATGTTGAGGATCAAAGTCTTCCCTGATCATTTCCGTTTTGTGATCAGAGAACATTGTGACAGTGTTTGCCCGTGGATTGTATGGAAACAGAGCAGTGTCTTGCCAAGTGACTTCATTTGGATTGGATTTTACAGTCCAACACCAATTTATATTGTAATTATACTAATAGTCCTGGCTAGGGTCGCTACGATCCTCTCCAATCTTTAATATGGCATCTGTTGGCCCACACACTGTACCACACACAAACCAACAACCATGCTCTGGGTTACTGTGAATAACATTACATTCCACAGTGCAAATAGTTCATATTCGCTATATGGGTAGTGTGGGCCTTACTAATATCCAATCTAGTGATATTTGGGCTGTTTGGAGGGGGTAGAAAACAGGCAATTATTTTCTCTTAATACTGTACCTGTATTTTGATTTTCTATTGAAATCTGTTCTTTTGATAGTTACAAACGTTCTCCATTTTCTACCAACTCACAGTACATTGTGTTCTGTAGAACATTGTTGGTCAAAAGATTTCTTCAGCATTGATTCATTCACCTGTCAAATACTTGAAACTGCTTCGTATACATGAATCAACCTCGGCAACTGACGATTGACTGCTTTATAATAAAAAAGATTCCCTAATCACAGTCAACAACAGACTAGTTGAGTACCAAACTGTGAATACCAACAAAGCTAAAACTCTATGAACATTCACCTTTTCTAATTTCAGCAAGACCTCATAAAAGACCTATACAAATATGCCTGAGTCAAAAGTGAAAACAGTGCCGTAACCATGGTACCTTGGTCTTTTGAGGTCCTGAAAACAACCCTGACAACAACTGCACTCCAAAGGTCTCGTCCCCAGCTAAGCACTCTGCTATTCCTTTTTTGTGTGTGCGTGTGTGTGTGTGACTGTTTTCGTTTTTTGACGTACTTCCCTCAAAACAGGGCAACCCATTTTTATGTCTGCTGTCACTACTTGAGGAAAATAGATAGAGGCCAGTTTAGGTTGTGCTTATAGGAGACGTGGAAGAGGTGGTGGTGGAGGCGGAGGTGGGCACATCCCTGGTCATCCTGGGGGGCTGTCGATATGTTTGCCTGAGGGCCACTTCTCTGGAGGGGGAGGGGTCCTGTGGGGGGTGGGGGGAGAGACCGAAGGGGGAGGGAGGAAGGTCAACGTTATCGCATCTAGCGACTCTAAGGTCTTTCGAGAAGCAGCCACGGCTGGCCCAAGTGACTCCAAGTACAAGTGATCGCAACACACGCTAATCAAAACCGGGGATCCATTGCTTTGTGGTTCTCATAACACAACCTCTTCTTGGCGGCTAGAGTCCATCAAATCGGGGGCAATCCACGGAACTCTACTTGAACCCCTTTCAGTGACAGAATAAGACACCAACTGCAGCAGTTAAGTCACAGTTGGCAGTGGGCCTTGTGTGTTTAGCTGTGTGGTGGTTAGCGGTGCAGCGCTACGCTAGCCTGGCACTGGGTCCAGTAGTTAACATCATTAGTGGGCCATTAATGGAGGGAGTGTCAGCCAGCTGCCAGCCACCTGTGAGGATTCCAGCTGAAAGAGGGGAAATGGGAGATTAGCACTGTTTTTTGGGGGGCCACATACCTCTCTCTCTCTCTCTCTCTCTTTCTCTCCCTACCTCCCTCCGTTCTGCCTGCCCTTGAGTATTTCCGAGCCTCCCAGATCACCCATTGACACACATCAATGCAAGAAATAGTAACAATAAGTAGTTTCACTCTAGTCTCCATTCAACTAAGTGTCACCCTCCTGCCAATTTACCTACACTTATTATGCTGGCAATTGTTCAAATTTGGTTATCTCCATTTGTCCAGGCGAAAGAGAATGATTTGAATCAGGTGATCTGGCTTTTGCCAAAGTCTGAAGAATATTAAGCTTTCCATGGACTTAAATAATCAAATGTCCAATGACCAAAACTAGCAACATGGCTAATAATCAGATATTACGTCTAGGGAATGTCTAGAGGGTATTGGGAGTGCTACGCTACAGCACTCTAGTGAGTTAGGTATGGCCTCAGTCTTCAGCCCCACTGAATAGTATTGTCTGGAATGATGTTGCTGGTGGTTGCGTCATCCTTCACTAGCCTGAGACTAAATGGTGATGATAACATCACAGCTCGCCGCTGGTTCAAAGTCCCTAGTTACCTCAGATGCCCATGAACCAGACAGTAGGCTGAGGAAACTGGAGAAACCACAGCCCCGCAATGTCTGCCTAAACTGTATAACACATTTGACTTCAAGCTTTTTTGTTTTATTTGATCAATAATCCAACTTTCAAATACAATTGCTCTTGTTTTTTTTTGTTCTTGTATTTCCAACACATTACTCAAACACTTGGAAGGATTGTGTTGTAAGAAATGCTGCCTATGGAACTAAACAGCTCTTTCCCGTACAGTGCAGTCAGCCCCTCTCTTTGCCCCTCTCTTTGCCTGACCTAAAAAGAGATGGAACATTCAACATTGTCACCATCACAATCTGGAATCACCACTGGTTCTCTCTCTCTCTGACCCTCTCTCACCCTCCTCTGATCTCAATCTCTGTCTCCTTCTCTCTCTCTGACCCTCTCTCTCACTATCTCAATCTCTTTCTCCTTCTCTCTCTCTGACCCTCTCTCTCACTATCTCAATATCTTTCTCCTTCTCTCTCTCTGACCCTCTCTCTCACTATCTCAATCTCTGTCTCCTTCTCTCTCTCTGACCCTCTCTCTCACTATCTTAATCTCTGACCCTCTGACTCCTTCTCTCTCACTATCATAATTCCTGTCTCCTTCTCTCTCTCTGACTCCTCTCTCACTATCTCAAAATCTGACTCCTCTCTATCTCTCTCTCTCTCTCTCTCTCTCTGACTCCTCTCTCTCACTTCCTTCTCTCTCACACTATTTCAATCTCTGACCCTCTGACTCCTCTCTCAATCTCTGACCCTCTGACTCCTTCTCTCTCACTATCTCAATCTCTGACCATCTGACTCCTTCTCTGACGCTCTCAATCCTTCTCTCTCCAGCCTTCTCTCTCAATCCTTCTCTCTGACTCTCTCTCTCTCTGAATTTCTCAACACACACATACCTCACATGAAAACACACATGCAAACACGATTTCAATCTTTGAAAGGGTAGACTGTGAGCTGGCTACCAATAATGAAAGTCATCATAGGAGTCTTTGTTGTACTTCATGTAAAATCTTGTTTCGGATGAATCATATTTAAGTTTTAAACAAGAATAAAACAATCCAGCTTCTTTAAAAAGGAACATTCTGTCATCTGTGAGTACATACTGTATGTTCCAGCTTCCCTAATGCTGGAACATAGAAAGTGTCCATTGAGGACAATGCAGAATCAGTGAAGCTGTTTTCACAGAGCTGCACCCATAAGCTGGAATCCGTTGCTCTTCTACCAATGATTTTTGTAAAAGCAGAATATGCACTTTGTGCATTCTTAAAATGGGCGGAAAGGAGTGGGTCGCTATAGGGTAATCGAGTAAGGAAATATACTCTGATCCTCCCACCCACATAGGGTACTGCGTTTAGTTGACGGCGTACTTGCTTTTACACAGGACGTTTCCTTCTAAAAGCAATGCTATTGCGTCTTTTGCGATTGTACATCTAAATTAGACTAGCCAAAGTGAATTATACACCCTCTTGGGGTGGTGCAATGTTCCGTGTAAGTTATCTTAAACTGTGTTAACTTCTATGTTGACTGATTATAGAGCAGAAGACATTGGAAATGGATCCAGGAGTTATCATGAAAGGGAGTATCCTGAGCTTTGTGACGAAGGGGAAATTGCCTGCTTTCCCTTTAAACTGCTCAGCCAGTGCATTTCTTTACCTAACAATGTCAAAGAAATGAAACTGGTTGGCATGCAGAAAAAGGACTGAAGGACTCTGGGTAAGCAGGTATAAACAGGACACATCCACAACTATGCCGTTACTGCATGGAGCATGATATAAGACAGTGGTTGGCAACCTTCGTTTCAACCTTTGTTTCAACCTTCGTTTCAACCTTTGTTTCAACATGCCCTTAACTATTCAACTGCCATTGCCGTCAAATTTGACGATCAGCACAATATGTGTGTGTGCGTGCTGGGCTGGGACAAATGCCTTCCCACCCGGCAAGCTTGACAAGACAGATAGATATGTCATCCAGCTATGAATTTGTGATTTGATCCTGGGTTGCAGAGGATGCGGCAAAATGTCACCCGCTGTTGGTAACAGCTTCCATCTGGTTGTCACTGGACCAAAAGTAACACGTATGGAGAGAAATGGATCACCTCGTCAAGCCTCGAGATAATTACATCATACGGATGTACTGGAACCAGGGTCATTTCTGTGCCTCTTTTATTTACGTAAAAAAAAAAAAATGCTTTGACAGCGCATTCCTTCTCATGCCAAACTAAACTGTGCCCCTCGGAACCGGATACCCTATATTTAGCCTCCGCAATAACACTATAGTAACGCCACAACCCGCCGTTCCATTTAGTCCGACAATAGACTTAGCGCTGTGTAATTGATTCCCATTACACGATTGCAATTCCCCTTGTAAAACAAGGCACGCGGCTCCAGCTTCGCAAGCATCTAGCCTGAGAGTCGAAAAGCGAATAGGGAGACTGAACACCTGGCTCTGTTGATACACAGGGTCTTTTGATCGGGGCATTGACACGCTGACTTGTGTGGCATTCCAAACGGGCATGGAAATGGCCTAATGTGAGGTCATTGTTCTTCGGTGGACAAAGTGCTGTCCGATCCATTTGTTAGCGCCGTTTCAAACCTGGCAATTAGCCCCATGTCCTGCCGTTTTACGTGACATTTATTCCAAGAAAGCAATATCTTACTGTACATTATATCACATTGAGAGTCCAAAAAACATCCTTATATTTTATGAAACTATGGTATAATCAGTTTTGTCATATATTGTAGCCCAGCAATAAAGTCATTTAGTGAGAGTAGGAAGCTACATAGAGGTAGATGATTACATTAATCTTAGTCCACTATCTAGCTGAGAATTGGGTACAAACCCCTTTCTGGCAAGCATGCACACACAAACAGGGAGACAGAGAAAGAGAGAGAGAAAGCTCCTATTCCTAACCCTCATTACAGGACACAGCCAACTCAAATCCCTCCAAAGCACTGGAGCTAGGAGGGTGTGATCTCTGCTGTGTGGTGTGTGTGTCCCTCTCATCCCTGCTAAAGCTCTGATAGGAGCTGTTTACACTCATAGGGCCAGAGCAGGGATTGGCTCTGCCACAAGGTCACAACGTGACCTGCTATTGGTAAACCGTACAGTCTCATTCAAACCCTCATCCTGTTGCCAAGTGAAGAGACAAAGGAAAAGGCATACTGCCTAACACCTCATTTATTTTTCATTAACCCCATTCTCTGGCGATAGACGGCGTGGCTGTATGGAAAAAGCACCCATTGATTTGGACCAGATGGGTCAGTGAACCACATGCCGTGAGTTACTGGACTAGTAAACCAAGAGATAACTCGACACTGCAGATCTCTAGCTTAGTCTATTCCAACTTCGGGATATTACATTTACAGCCCTGTTGTTTGGCTGGCTATGGGAGACCTCTGGAGTGCAGTTCAGCGTTGTGCTCTAATAGCGCGGCCTGTGGTGTGCTTGGCTGAGCGTGTCACTGGCTCATTGACCGTGCTGGGCTCTGTGACACCGAAACCACCGCCAGAGAGTTCTCCTTCTACTGGATACCCTCTCATCATGACAGCATCAGGGGCCTGCCTGGACAAGGAGCTATAACATACACAAATGCATTATTGCAAACACACAATTGTGTGCAAGCGCACGCGCACACACACACACACACCACACACACACACACACACAGACACAGACACAGACACAGACACACACACACACACACACACACACACACACACACACACACACACACACACACACACACACAGACACAGACACACACACACACACACACACACACACACACACACACACACACACACACACACACAGACACACACACACACACGGTGTCAGAGAGAAGACCAGGTGAAGCACCCTAAGTGGCTCTTCTACTGCCTACATTGATTTCCTATGGTCTGGCGTAGCGCTGGCTTCTGAACGTAACACTAGTCCAGAACAAATCCTGGAAATTCAAGAGGGGGACTGCATACGTGCATAGGAAAGTGCATGGAAGTGAAGCCATGCATGCTCTCTTGGATAGTGGGACTGGGCGGCTGTACCAAAGCATTCTTGTCCCGACAGCTTAGCCTCTGTATTCCCAGTATGGAAGGTGTCGGAACCATAGAGTGCACAAGCTTCATGTTCCTGGAAACACACGCACACCCATTATCAAATGGATATAGAGCTCTATGAGCCACCCATGTTTAAAGTGAGTAATCATGTGACTTTATTTTCTCAGAGGCAGCGGGGAGTTGTTTTGTTCACCTTTACTTTCACCTTAGTGCTCTGACGCCTAGCTTTTTCTGAAGTCACTACTGTAACTGTTTGGTGGTGGGGCAACACACGTTTCTAACCACTTCAGGTAGCTAACCACTTTTAACAGTTCCTTCACTGAGGACAACATTGTAAATGTGTTTTTGGTTTAGCATGCAGACAAGTTGACAATCTTACCTTGACAGTAAATCCCTTACCTGATGGAAGTGCAGGTCTTTTAGCAAATCATTTCTTACTACTTACCTTCAGAAGAGTTTTAACTGTTTGAGGAGGTAAACATCATAAAGTCCACATTTACAATTTTTCAAGCAAAGTTAGTTATCAGCGTTGAATGCACATTTCACATACAGCACATTATTAGTCAAATGCAGGGCAAATGAAATGCTTCTCAAATACATCATCCAAAGAAAAGGTTTTTCATTGGTCTGCGAACGCACACGACAGCTACACGTTCCATGACCCCTCGCCCTTAGACGGCTCGAAGGAGGGTGGGCAGTCTGAGCAGAGAGAGGGGGTCTGTTCAGCAAGTGATCCCCTGACAGGTGACTGGCAGCTGGACTGGACAACTAGCAGTGACTGAACTCAGTGGGAAAGATCCTAATCCTGAAGTCTTCAGCCATCAACATGAAGCCTTTAGCTCCGAGGGCTCATCCAACTGATGCCTTCAATTACTCTATGAACCCTGGGTTAGTGAGAGGAGGGATGAGGGCCGGTTGGACGTGAAGGGAGCGCACGGGGGCAGAGGAGAGGCAGGGGGAACTATTTTGAGACCATTCCTGAGTCTCAGTAAAGGATGGAGGGGAGTTTTAGTTGTGTGTTGGGCAGTTAAGGAGTGGGGTTGGAGGGTGAACGGTTAGTGCTTTAGTAAGTAAGGGAGAGTCAGACACAAAAATGGTTGTTAGTACAGTTACAACAAAGGTTTGATTCATACAGTAGTATTAGTAACAAATTGTTTTAGTAGTAGTAGTAGTAGTAGTAGTAGTAGTAGTAGTAAAAGAATTAGGAGGAGTCTTTAAAGTCCTCTGCAATTTGATTTGTCCAACCAGATCAGATTTTCGGACTGAATGCGTGATATTTTTGTGACAAGGGCTTGTTTTGGTTGAGAAGAAACAAAATGATTCCATCCAAGCTAATAAGGTGGACATGAGCCATGCACTGAATGCCTGGGTGACAACATGGAATATTAAAGGAGAAGTCCATCAGACAAAACAAACATGAACCAACGGGACACAACAATCAAACCAAAACCACAACAAACCAAATCAAACACTTTGAGAGGCGGCAGCAATGGGATAAGGGAAACTCTAAGAAAGAATGGCAGAGGGCACCACTTCTACACCAGACAAAATGGCAAAGGAAAAGGCAATGAGGTTAAGGATGACATTAGGATAAGAATGCCAAAGGAAAGAACACCCATCTAGACATGCGTGCTTACTGGCACGTGCTGGGCTAGAGCAGCGAAGTCAACTTTCGGGTTAGGATGCAGATGTCTATGACGCTAGCCAGAAGAAAAAAAAAAACAGCATGCAAACAGGGTGCATGATTCAACAAACAAAGAAAAAAATGGTCATGTACGATGAGGGACCAAACGCAATGTAGCAATCACAAATGTATGTCGTCAACAGAATATGGAGAGGGTTTTAAAGAACTGGAAAATCTAAGTGAGGGGGGAAAAGCTTCCACTGTCAACGGTGAATAGAAAGGCAACATTCAATTTGTTCAATCTAAGAGCGATATAAAATCCCATGATTTCAATCTCAATTCATGTGTGTGCATGTGCCAGTAGCTAACGAAAACACCCGACATATCCCTTCCCTTACTCTAACAGGTATAAATACACATGGCCACTAATGGCAAAGTGACTCTGAACATACACCTACTGGAGTTTGATTGATTGAGTAATTTACAGTAGTTATGAAACCCATAACTGGCTGGAATAACAATAGTCTCAGGCTGGTTCTTTGTTTTGCTATTCCGTAGGCTAGCTTTCCCCCTTGCGGTTTGCTTCCACTCCCACTCAGGTGTAGTTGTGATGGATGGCTCACACAGCCTCCTGTAGGCAACACTCTTCTAGTCACCTAGAAAATGAAAAGCCGTTCCCCCCTCTCTTATTTTTTCCTTTTATCTTATTTTTTTGTTGTTGTTTGTAGCAAGGTAAGGAGTGAGGTCGTATTATTTGTTTTAGTAAGTAATACAATTAGAATAAAGTTCATCAAAAGAAAACAAAAATAACGAAAATAACAGGGGTGGCTAGAGTTACGTGGCCGTACAGATAATATTAGAACGGTTGATATATGTACGAATATATATAAGAGCCATGATATATATATGCATATACATATATGCTTTAATGTCATTGGTTTATAAAAACAAATAAAATAAAGAAAAAAGATAAGGGGGGTCAACTCTGACATGCATGGGTTGAGGCCAGTAAAACTCAGAGGTTACAAGGTCGTGTTAGTGATGGAGACAGTGGATCGGACATAGTTGAAACTTTCCGAGAGATATCCCCCTACATGTCATGCAACAATACTGGGGAGAGCAGAACCCACGTTTATTATTGACTTGTGCAAATCCAGTGACAGGAAGTAAGAAACTAACCAACTACAGCTACCCGGAAAGGTCAAACAGTACAGAATCTCTTTTACCATCTGTTCCACTATGGGTGCTAATATATGAAGATCTGTGAAATAATTTACTATTGACTAGTATAATGTCCTTGACTCTAACATATTCCACACTTAACAAACTGAATATGAAAAAAACATTTGAAATATAAGATGTCTACACAAATGTTATACATGAAAGAAAATAATGTACTGTAAATGAGATCTTAATATCTTCCCTAGAGTCTTCAACTGTTTTTTTTTTGGTAATAAACAAGTAGTGTTAATTGAGTCATTTACACTAGTGCATGGCAATGCTGTAATTCAACAAAATTGCTTATGTAAAGCAATGAAAATTGTATCCTTCTGGGGCATTTTTTATTTATTTAATTGGCACGGATTACCGAAACGTCTTCTAACAAAACAACCACATCAGTATTCATACGCCAACCAGCCTCTAATACTCTCCTTTCGCATTTTGTCCATTCTATCCCTTTCTAAAAAAATAAATCACTTTCCCCATTTCCTTTAGCAAACCAGTAGCAACGCTGTCTTTGTTGCCTGACTCCGAGCAGTCTGGTTCTACACAATAAAGCTTTAGTGGCGGACAAGGGGACAATATTTACCATTCAGAGACAATGGCATTTAATTAGGCTGGGTGTTGAGAGTCTAGGTAAGGGCTCAGAGCTGATCCAGCTCAGTCATAAATCACACTATAGGTCTAATGGGATCGGGTCCTCATTTTGAGGCCCTGCTTTAGGGCCTGACCTCCCCCCACTAAATAAGGAGGTGTATATACGGACCTGAACTATTCATGTTTGAGTGGGAACCACAGGTCTTGGCACATAGAGCCTCACCTGTGGCAAACTATCAAAATGGGTGTCTTGTTGCAGCTGGCGCTCGTAAAATGAAGACAGAATCAATGTTTTTTTACAGGCTGTACTTCTGGATATATTCATTCGCTGCTGTGCATTCTCCACAGAACCCGTAGATAGTTGAATAGTATTCTGTCTTACTGGATTGACAAATATTCAAACGTTCTAACACTAAAGACATAGGTCATCTAGTTTCACACATAGTAGAATACTATCCAAATGGCTCTAGTTCTTAAATACCTGCCACTGGGGGGTTTGTAATAGTAGGGGTATTTCTCTGTCAATAGAGTCCACTATGCACTTTCACTTCAAGTTCGCTTGTTGCAAGAAAATTGATAGGGGGAAAAAGTAAATCGGAACTTCTTTGGATAGATTTTGTTATAGTCAATTCAGAACTTGCTACTGTATCTTTCTTGGAATATTATTCTCTATTTCTTCATGAGGATAGTGTTTGAGGAAAAAAGAAACAAATAAAAGGGGGGAAAAAAAATCTAAGTAAATATTATTTTTCTTCTAAATTGTTGTTAAATTAATCATTTTAGGACAGACCTCTTTCATTGGATAGGTACAATTTCTGGAAGGAAGGGAGGAGTTTTGGATGGTAAAAAGTGGTCACGAACATAAAGTAAAAGAAAGACAAATAGAGGTGATTTTTCGTTTCCCAGCTACCTTGGAATCGATGGAAGTTTTGTATTTTCAGTAAGAGCAAACGGAATAGAAAGAGGTAACGGAAACCCGGGGCAAACCAAAGTAAAGACAATTAGAATGATATCTACCATATAATGCAGTTTGTTTACCATAGCGTGTCCAATGCCTGCGTGCTTCAGGAGAAAACAGGGGGAGGAGAAAAAAAACAAAAAGAATGACAAACCGTGAACTCAATAAAGGACACTTCAACGGTAAATAAAGGAGATTTCGCCTTTTTGAGAAACAAAAACAGGTTCATTAATTTGAGAATATAGGCGATAATAATCCAACCAATCAATCCTTGAAATGTCCAAAATGAAATAAATTTGGATGATACAAATCATCCAAATAAAAGAAATAAAGAAAGTAATTGGAAACTTTTTTTGTTGTTGTATTAAAGGGTTGTCCAAAAATAAAAGAGATAAAACAATATCATTGTATTTGTTAGTACGTAAGTTCACACATTAAGTAGAAAAAAAGAACAGATGACTCACATTCCGTGAATGACACAGTGTTAGTTGTAAAAAAACTAAAAGGTAAAGGAAAACCAAATCACAAAAGAAAATAGTCAATTGGAGAATTCTTAAGCTTTTTGTTAGTAAAAAGACAAGAGTTAGCAAATTAATTTTCACATAGAGGGGTTGGGGGCAGATTGGGGGGTTGGGCTTGTTTCTGAGTGGGGAAGGGAATGAAGGAAAAGCAGTTCAGTATTAGTAGTAACCACTTCTGCTAGTCTTGGCTGTGGGTGTGGCTGGTAGGAGGGACAAGCTCCTTAGAATCGGTGTTCCATTGCAGGGGGTGTGGCCAATCATATTCCGAATGGTTGGCAGGTTATATTTTCCCAAGCAAACATTTTCTCAGGTTGCTTTTCTTAAATATCTTGTGCAAGAGCCAGTTCAGGGAGTATGGAGAAGCCAGAAACAGAAAAAACATATCAAAAGGTAAATGATCACAATTATCACAATAGTTAAAATAGCTAAGAGAACAAGGACAGCAGCATTGACGATGATAATCAGAAAGTTAAGGATATTCAATTTCAATGGGGTATATAAGAAAAACAAAACAAAAATGACACGATGCGTTGAGTATCATTGTGTCTGTGTCCTGAAAGTGAGAGATATACAGTTATTCGAGTTCACTTCCAAAACACGCAATAACCCATATCCTCTGCCCCTAGGGAGAGAAACAAACACAAAATGGACACTGTGTTAGAAGTCGACTATTTATATGCACTTGATGACAAACAGTAGACTGGCTTTTCCTCACAATTCACTGTGAATGATGACAATGAAAATACTGTATGCACCAATGTTGAATTTGCAAGTTGTCATGTGATGCCTGTATGAAGCCTGATGTCATTTTAACCTTAATTCCCAACTAGAGGAGAATGTATAGCTTTTAAATAGATCACTGTACTTCTCTCTGACTTGGTATGTTCATATCTCACAATGTTGTGCCAGACGGTAAAGATAGATCAATTATATACCAGTGTGTGTGTGTGTGTGTGTGTGTGTGTGTGTGTGTGTGTGTGTGTGTGTGTGTGTGTGTGTGTGTGTGTGTGTGTGTGTGTGTGTGTGTGTGTGTGTGTGTGTGTGTGTGTGTGTGTGTGTGTGTGTGCGCATGCTTGCGTGAGTGTGTACATTTGTGCTTATGTGCAAAAATGCAGTACAGAGCCTTCCCACTGGGCAAAAATTGGTTGAATCAATGTTGTTTCCACGTCATATCAACAACAAAAAAGCAATGTGATGACGTTGAATCAACGTGGAAAACTGATCCGATTTGCAAAAAGTCGTATGGGAATTTCTGAATTTTTGACACCAATGACATGGTGAATATCTTTTTGAATTCATGTTAGTTGACAACTCAACCAAATGCAAATTGAACCTAGACATTGAAATGACGTCTGTGCCCAGTGGGTTGTAGCTGTTTCTGTACGTGCCCAAAGGGTTTTACTTTGTGTGTTTATGAGTGGGAGTGAATAAGAGTGGCAGCCACACATCTGAACTAGTCAGAAAAAGAAGATGGCCGCTCACTGTTTGATCCGGGTCACCAGATCCGGGTAAGCAGTTTCAAGCACCCCCGCTCTACCGCTAATGATTTATGTTCATCCATTAATTAGGTAAATAAGTTCCAACAGTGGGTGTGAAATTTGCATATGTATGCCTCTGCCTGATCAAAGACCCACACTGTGCTTGTGTCTCTAATTGTAACAAAACACAGACACAGATACATCAAACTCAAAATAGGGATTGAAAGGGACTGGGGATGCAAAACAATGGTTTATTAAATAAGACAAATGACGGTCTATGAAGGTGACAATAACTGTGTGTCTTTGTCTAACGGACAGATAGCAATTATGTGAATTTGTGAGAAGCGTGATTAAATATTACGTTTGGGGTGTTTCAGATCCCCCCGTGTTTGATGTCTGAATCCTGAACTGATCTCAGATCTTTAAGATGTTCTTACATTCAGGGAAAAATTGCGGAATGCATGTGGAAAATGTATCTCCTCAGACTGCTGACGATCTTTAAATGGACATAAAAAGAGGGAGGAAGCAAAGTATGGAGAGAAGTCAGACTGAGGTCATCCCTTCGTCAACGTTTTGGAGAAAGAGAAGACACATTAACACCCTGAATTGACCAAGAAGAGTAGGTATAGAGATCTTCGACCAACATTCCAGGCCTACACTCCTCCTTTCTCTTCTAACTATGTCATTTTTATTTCTATTTAACCTTTATTTTATCAGGGAGTCATAGCGTGACCGCATGTTAAATAATTCAAGCGAAGACGGGCAAGGAAAGTCAGAGGGAAGAAAGAGGTATAGCTCAATATACCAGCTCCTGAAACCATCGGAGATCGCTTAAACTTTTATGAACCTGTAGAGTGAGGGGGAGAAAGACAGAGAGAAATGAAAGATAGCAGAGATCCAAAGGAATAGAGAGAGAGAGAGAGAGAGAGAGAGAGAGAGAGAGAGAGAGAGAGAGAGAGAGAGAGAGAGAGAGAGAGAGAGAGAGAGAGAGAGAGAGAGAGAGAGAGAGAGAGAGAGAGAGAGAGAGAGAGAGAGAGAGAAACCGACACATAACTGCCTCTCACGTATACAGGAACACACGTCTCAACCTCAGCCTGCCAGTGGGTATACTCAACGAGGCCTCCCTATTTTCACAGTCTTCAGCTGTGGCATTGACGGCCCTCGTCCGCCCTCGCCTTCCCTGTCTGTAATTGACTCATCTGGGACAGGGAGGCAGGGAGGAGGCGGTGGTCATTGTTTGCTGATGGGGGATAAAACTAATCGTGTAAACAAGGAGCAGGCCCCGATAAATAACTTTTTTTATAAGCTCGCTCAGCAGCTCCCTGCATTATTAATGTGGGGAAGGGACTATAAAGAGCTATTAGCATTGTTTCACCATTGTAGCCTTCCACTTGCGGAAGGAAAGGAGAGAATTGACATGTCTTCTCTGTCAACAGTCTGGGGGAAGTGGCAAATCGCTAAGGCCCAGAAGCAAATGAGATGACAGCCGGATCGTGTTGACTGAGTAGCAGTAAATGAGGCTATCAGGAGTTTGATCTTTACGTACATGTCACAATGGACAAAGTTGAACTATCACCGTGAGCACAATCGAGATAAATATTTAATGTGGCTGTAAAAAAAGATCAATGGTTGGGCAGACTCTGAAAAGGCCCACTGTAGCATAGGTCTGTGTGGATTTATAACACATAACAAGAGAGCGGTAAGACTGATGACCGCTTTCATATCAATTTCCAATTTAGCCAATAATAGTCCGTGATAAAAAAAGGGACAGGGATAAATCGTATTGGCTGGAATGAATGGTTAGTATTTTTCATTAGACCTGAGGTAGTTGAGAGGGTAATGGGTTTTATAGAGTGGGATACGATTAGAGCACTACTCCTGGAAGAGAGTCTGCATACAGAACTCATATTGAAATGGTCACATAGTTGATCATTCAGGGAACATCACCTACTATGCCTTCAGAAAGTATTCCTACCCCCTCGATTTATTCCGCATTATGTCGTTTTACAGGCTGAATTGTCACCCATCTACACACAATACCCCATAATGACAAAGGGAAGATATTTTTTTAGACATTTTAGCAAATTTATAGACAATTTAAGACCGACATATATAATTAATATAAGTATTCACACCCCCAAGCCAATACTTTGTTAAAAGCATCTTTGTGATGCTTTTTTTTGTGACAGTGATTACAGGTGTGTGTCTTCCTGGGTAAGTCTCTAAGAGCTTTCCACACTTGGATTGTGCAGCATTATTCACTTCAATATTCTTCAAGCTCTGTCAAATTGGTTGTTGATCAATGCTAGACAACCATTTTCACGTCTTGCCATAGATTTTCTAGTAGACCTATGTCAAAACTGTAACTCGGCCAATCGGGAACATTCCCTGTCTTCTTGGTAACCAGCTCCAGTGTAGATTTGGC
This sequence comes from Oncorhynchus tshawytscha, assembly GCF_018296145.1. NCBI lineage: Eukaryota > Metazoa > Chordata > Actinopteri > Salmoniformes > Salmonidae > Oncorhynchus > Oncorhynchus tshawytscha. The sequence continues at coordinate 28,304,472 of NC_056438.1, forward strand.
ATTGTGTTTTAGGTTATTGTCCTATTGAAAGGGGAATTCATCTCCCAGTGTCTGGTGGAAAGCAAACTGAACCAGGTTATCCTCTAGGATTTTGAATCAGATTCTATTAGTCACATGCGCCGAATACAACAGGTTAACAACACCTTAAAGTGAAATGCTTACTTACCAGCCCTAACCGACAGTGCAGTTTTAAAAAATACAGATAAGAATAAGAGATAAAAGTAACAAGTAATTAGAGAGGAGCAGTAAAAAAATAACAATATATACAGGGGGGTGCCGGTACAGAGTCAATGTGCGGGGGCACCGGTTAGTTGTAGTATGTACATGTCTCATTAGTATGTACATTCAATAGCATGTACATTCTCATTATCATGAGACACTCTACCTCAGGTGACCAATGGCTCGAGACTTCTTTAGATATCGTGCACCAGCTGTTATTTACATATTTAAATACATAGACCGCCGCCCCTGGTCTTACCAGACGCCACTGTTCTATGTACCGATGCCGGTACATGGTGTAACCAGCCAGCTGTATGTTGATATTGTCATCGTTTAGCCACGACTCCGTGAAGCATAAGATGTTACAGTTTTTAATGTCCCGATAATGTCCCGTAATCATCCCAAAAACTTGTCAATTTTATTGTCCAAAGATTGCATGTTTGTGAGCAGAATTGAGGGGAGTGGGGGTTTATTCGATCGCCTCCTACTCCTCAGAAGGGAGCCCGCCCTCTAGCCTCTCTTTCTCCAGCTCCTCTTCATGCAAATCACAGGGGACGGAGCCTGTTCCCAAGGGAGCCGTATATCCTCCGCCTCGGGCTCGTCAGAGTCGTGAACGAAGAAAAAGGATTCTGCTAGTCTGTGGTGAATAATTACAGTCCTGATGTCTAGAAGTCATTTTCGGTCATAAGAGATGGTAGTGGCAACATTATGTACAAAATAGAAAAAAATAAGTCACAAACAACGCAGATAAATGAACAAAAAAACACAATCGGTTGGGGGCAAAACGTCTGCCTTCTGTTCAGGTGCCAATTTATCCTCCTGATTTTGCCTGTGCTTTGCGCAATTCCATTTTTTTTATCCTGAAAAACTCCCCAGTCCTTAACAATTACAAGCATACCCATAACATGACGCATCCACCACTATGCTTGAAAATATGAAGAGTGGTATTTTATTTTTATATTATTTATTTTTATAGAATATTTTTATTCTGTATAGGCTTCCTCCTTTTCACCCTGTCAATTAGGTTAGTATTGTGGAGTAATTACACTGTTGTTGATCCATCCTCAGTTTTCTCCTATCCTAGCCATTAAACTCAGTAAATGTTTTAAAGTCTCCATTGGCCTCATGGTGAAATCCCTGAGTGGTTTCCTTCCTCTCCGGCAACTGAGTTAGGAAGGACACCTGTATCCTTGTCGTGACTGGGTGTATTGATACACCATCCAAAGTGTAATTAATAACTTCACTATGCTCAAATGGATATTCAAATGTCTGCTTTTTAATTTGTTTTACACATCTACCAAAAGGTTCCCTTCTTTGCGAGGCATTGGGAAAAGATCCCTGGTCTTTGTGGTTGAATCTGTGTTTGAAATTCACTGCTCGACTGAGAGACCTTACAGATAATTGTATGTGTGGGGTACAGAGTAAATCCAGGCAATTTATTTTATGAGTTGTTAGGCACATTTTTGACTCCGGAACTTATTTAGGCTTGCCATAACAAAGGGGTTGAACACTTTCAGCTTTAATTTTATTTTAATTTGTACAAATGTCAATAAACATAATTCCACTTTAACATAATGGGGTACTGTGTGTAGGCCAGTGACAAAATATCAATTGAATCCATTTTAAATTCAGACTGTAACACAACAAAATGTGGGAAAAGTCAAGTGGTGTGAATACTTTCTGGAGGCACTGTATGCTATCAAATGACTCGGAGGATACTCAACATGCGGTTGCTGAGGGATGCGCGAGTGTGCGTGGGTGCATTTGGTGTGTTGTGTGCATGCATGTCTGCGCTCATGTTTGTATTTGATCTGGCATATGTATATGTCTTGTATGCACCACATGTTGCAGCAGAGGTGTCAGTGGAGTATTGCTTTAGTGAGATCTACAGCAGTGTGGTCAGGGGAGTATTGCTTTAGTGAGATCTCCAGCAGTGTGGTCAGGGGAGTATTGCTTTAGTGAGATCTACAGCAGTGTGGTCAGGGGAGTATTGCTTTAGTGAGATCTACAGCAGTGTGGTCAGGGGAGTATTGCTTTAGTGAGATCTCCAGCAGTGTGGCCAGGGGAGTATTGCTTTAGTGAGATCTACAGCAGTGTGGTCAGGGGAGTATTGCTTTAGTGAGATCTACAGCAGTGTGGTCAGGGGAGTATTGCTTTAGTGAGATCTACAGCAGTGTGGTCAGGGGAGTATTGCGTTAGTGAGATCTACAGCAGTGTGGTCAGGGGAGTATTGCTTTAGTGAGATCTCCAGCAGTGTGGTCAGGGAGTATTGCTTTAGTGAGATCTACAGCAGTGTGGTCAGGGGAGTATTGCTTTAGTGAGATCTACAGCAGTGTGGTCAGGGGAGTATTGCTTTAGTGAGATCTCCAGCAGTGTGGTCAGGGAGTATTGCTCTAGTGAGATCTACAGCAGTGTGGTCAGGGGAGTATTGCTTTAGTGAGATCTCCAGCAGTGTGGTCAGGGAGTATTGCTTTAGTGAGATCTACAGCAGTGTGGTCAGGGAGTATTGCTTTAGTGAGATCTCCAGCAGTGTGGTCAGGGGAGTATTGCTTTAGTGAGATCTCCAGCAGTGTGGTCAGGGGAGTATTGCTCTAGTGAGATCTACAGCAGTGTGGTCAGGGGAGTATTGATCTAGTGAGATCTACAGCAGTGTGGTCAGGGGAGTATTGCTTTAGTGAGATCTACAGCAGTGTAGTCAGGGGAGTATTGCTCTAGTGAGATATACAGCAGTGTGGTCAGGGGAGTATTGCTTTAGTGAGATCTACAGCAGTGTGGTCAGGGGAGTATTGCTTTAGTGAGATCTACAGCAGTGTGGTCAGGGTAAGCCGAGAGGTGTCTTTCTAGCAGGTAGTTAGTTCCGCTTTCATTCCAATCCTCTCCTTGATACTCCCCTTCCTGCTTTCCTTCCTTCCTTCCCTCCCTCCGCTCTCAACCATAACACCACAGCCTGGGCTCCCAGTAATGGAAATTGACAGAACAGCTCCAGGTGACAATATAAATGTCAGCGCAATTACGCCGGGGAGAGAGAGCTAGGCAAACAGGTGGGGCTTGTGTGTGTGCAGCCACAAGTGAAAATGATGGCTAATAGTACCTAAGTAGACATTTCTTCTGTGTTATCCCTCTCTCTGAAAGTATATCGCTCTCTCTCTCCCTCTCTTTTCCCCTCAGTTTGTGTATTTCCAAAATGCTACCTGCAACATTTGTGAGTATGCTCTAATGGTCCAGAGATTTTTTACATAATTATAGGTCTGGTTAAAATGGCTGTAAGATGCAAACTAGGACATGAATAAACATGACAGTTGGTGACAGAGCTGTTAGTGGTAAACAAGGGGCTCTTTCTGAGTGAGAAGGGTTGAAGATGTTAATGTAGGCAAACACACACACACACAAGCACTTGTTCATACAAACTACATATTAGCAAACAAATGGGATGCTATGCAAAGGACATGCAGATGATTGCTATTGACTTGAATGTTGAGTAGCGATTCAAACAAATGTTCATACATCGGCATGAGCTAAATGTCTTTGGCCAAAAGCTCTCTTCTACCTGTGTGCAGAACATCCAGCAGACTCATGAGAGCTGATATACCGCATGCCATTTCACCCAACTGGTACACCGCATGCCATTTCCCCCAACTGGTACACCGCATGCCATTTCACCCAACTATTATATCGCATGCCATTTTACCCAACTGTTACACCGCATGCCATTTCACCCAACTGTTATACCACATGCCATTTCACCCAACTGGTACACCGCATGCCATTTCACCCAACTGGTACACCGCATGCCATTTCACCCAACTGGTACACCGCATGCCATTTTACCCAACTATTATACTGCATGCCATTTTACCCAACTGTTACACCGCATGCCATTTCACCCAACTGGTACACCGCATGCCATTTCACCCAACTATTATACCGCATGCCATTTTACCCAACTGTTACACCGCATGCCATTTCACCCAACTGTTATACCGCATGCCATTTCACCCAACTGTTATACCACATGCCATTTCACCCAACTGTTACACCGCATGCCATTTCATCCAACTGTTACACCGCATGCCATTTCACCCAACTTTTACACCGCATGCCATTTCATCCAACTGTTACACTGTATGCCATTTCACCCAACTGTTACACGCCGCATGCCATTTCACCAAATTGTTACACCGCATGCCCTTTCACCCAACTGTTACACACTGCATGCCATTTCACCCACAGATAATCGTCGCTAGAGGGAGGTGATCGGTGGCTCTGCTATCGCGACTAGTCCTTGCTGGTGGGAATGTTATGGGAAAGGCATGGTTAACCCTACGAGAGCTGTGCTACTCTTTAGACTAGAGAGAGCGGGGATTAAATATGTTATGAGGTCAGGGGGTGGTGGCGCTGAAGTGGTTCATACCTCTCCTGTATGGAAATACAGTGTTAACCCTACGAGAGCTCTGCTACTCTATAGAGATACAGAGGCAGACTATAGTATGCGATGAGGACAGTACTGGCACTGAAGTGGTTCATGCCTCTTCTGTACCGGAGGCAGAAACATAAACAGGCTCGAGATGAAACAACAGCCAGTGGACTGGCTGGTTGCTAGGTGACAAATTATGAGCGGGGAGAGGAGATGCAAGTGGAAGGGAGAGGAGGAATTGATTTGACGACTATTCTGCATTCTAGTGGCTTCCTCTCTGTGTCGATGAAGGTTGACGCTGTGGGATGGAGAGAGGAAGAGATGGAAGGGGAGGGAGAGGGGGCATAATTGCAGTTGTTAGTTTGATGACGCCAAACAGAGAGGGATAGAAAAACAGCAGGAGAAGAGATGCAGAAGAATGTCCAAGAAGCCCCGCTATTGATTGTGGTGCCGGTTGTTCTTTCTGCTGCCTATGGAATGATTCAATCATTCCTCATCCCATACAGAGGTAGAGCTAGCATTTTAAAGCCCCTGATTCTCAAGCTCCAGTGTGTGTGTGTGCATGTGTGTGTCTGCACATGATTATGTCAAATCAAATCAAAGTTCATTGGTCTGGCGGGTGCAGAGAAATGCTTGTGTTGCTAGCTCCTAACAGCACAGTAGAATGTCAAACAAGTGCAAGAATAATCGAAAAACTAAAAACAAGAGTGTGTGCCTCTTCATGCATGAGTGTGCGCGCACTCTGTACATGCACAGTGTGTCCTGCCTGCAGCACATCAAAGGCAATGTGTTGGAGGAGCTGAACTCAGGGCACTGGGAACCTCAGGGCAGTGCGCTCAGAGCAGTGCGCTCAGCACCTAAGAACAAGACAAATCTGTTTGACAAATCTGTTTGATTGTTGGCTGGAACCAAGGTCTAATTATATAGAAGGGGAAAAAAGACATGGGATAGAGCACTAGATAGAGAGAGAAAGAGAAAGTGAATGAGCAGAGCGCGAGAGGGAGAAAAAGAAAGAGAGCGAATAGGAAAGGTGTTCAAGACTTCAAATGTCTCAGTCACCAGGCGTAAGCTAAGCCTTCTCCCCAGTTCGCAGACACACAAGCAGCAAATACTTTGTTTGTTAAGCCACAGAGGGAATAAAAGAAAGCCTTTCATATTCCATCACTCCCTAAACTGTGCTCTTACATCCCAGAGAAGCTTTCTCTCTTTCACTGCAGGTAGAGTGTCATACACGTGGACACACACACACACCCAACCCTCCCATCCTCATACACTCACTGATGTCCTGCAGCTCTCCCTGTCTGGATCATGTTTCCTATTGGTTGTAGGTCCCCCCGAGGGCCTTAAGGTGCCTGTTCTGCACACAGACAGATAGACATCCCCTGACTGTGCTTACTGTATTACCCTCTTTCAGTAAGTGGTTTGGAATGAGACCTAAAGATCCAAACTGCAAGAAAGATCCATGCTCCCCTTTTCTGGCAGCAGCAGTATGTGAATATCATGTCTTTGTCTCTTCCCTGTAGCCTGTGCGTCATATCAGGTTTAGCTGTACAGTTGTTACATTTCAGTGTATTGGTATCTGCATTTCCATGGTTTACACGTTGCAAAAACCAGCCTTTCAGCAAACTTGAAGTACTAGATTCCCCTAAGAAAGTGGACAAAATCCAGCACAGATAACATAATACATTTATCCACTTAGAGCGGAAATGAACCTACTGGGCACACAATGTTTCCACGTCATTTCACTGAAATGACATTGAACCAACGTGGAAAAGGTGTTCAATTGACGTCTGTGCCCAGTGGGAATCAACTGAAGTGGGAGAGATGGGGATATTGGCAGAATCTCCTTAATGTTCATCCTCTCCTGCCGAATCCTAACATCTCTGATGGGGAGCACTCTATAATCAAAAAACAATTTCAGACAGAGAGCAAACTCAATAAGGAGGCTTCATTCATAATGAAGGAAGATGTCTTTACTCTCTCAAGTCAGTGTGTGTGTCAGTAATATCAAGGCAATTTGCTGTTCTCTCACTGATTAGGACACTGCTTCTGACCAGAGCACTATGGGTCCTGGTAAAAAAGTAGTGCACTATATATATATAGGGAAAAGGGTCCGAATTGGGACAAAGCCTAGTTGTATGGAACATGGAGAGGATATTGATTATTGAGGGTAATATACAGTGGCAAGAAAAAGTATGTGAACCCTTGAAAATCACCTGGATTTTTTGCATAAATTAGTCATCAAATTTGATCTGATCTTCATATAAGTCCCAACAATACACAAACATAGTGTGCTTAAACTAATAACACAAATTACTGTATTTGTCTTGTCTATATTGAATACATCATTTAAACATTCACAGTGTAGGTTGGAAAAAGTATGTGAACCCCTAGGCTAATGACTTTTCCAAAAGCAAATTGGAGTCAGGAGTCAGCTAACCTGGAGTCCAATCAATGAGACGATAGGGTCTAGTTTCCTGAATTTCCAGCTGACTGACTTGCCCAATGTAAACTGCCTGCTACTCAGGCCTAGAAGCCAGGATATTTATACAATTGGTAGCATTGGATAGAAAACACATTGAAGTTTCTGAAACTGTTTAAAATAATGTCTGAGGGTATAACACAATTGATATGGCAGGCAAAAATCTGAAGAAAAATCAACCGGAATGTTTTTTTTTTTTTTTAGGTTCCAGGCTCTTATAATGGAAGCCTATTGTTCCTATGTAATTCCGTCTCCCAGATTGCAATTCCTATGGCTTCCACTAGATATCAACAGTCTTTATTCAAGGTTTCAGGCTTGTTTTTTGAAAAACAAGCAAGAATTTTGAGATTTTGTTAGGAGAGCACTGGAACAATATCAATCTTTCGGTCTTTTGCTTTCCTATTGAACATACTACTTTCCGCATGAAATATTATAGTTTATTTACATTTTATAGTACCTGAGGATTAAATAGAAATGTAATTTGACTTGTTTGGACGAAGTATAGCGGTAGCTTTTTGGACTCCTTTTCCTGCATGTTGAACGAGTGGATTACTGAAATCGATGGCGCCAACTAAACTGACTTTTGGGATATAAAGAAGGATTTTATCTAACAAAACGTTGTAGCTGGGACCCTTGAGAATGGAAACAGAGGAAGATCTTCAAAAGTAAGTGATTTATTTAATCGCTATTTGTGATTTTATGAAGCCTGTGCTGGTTGTAAAATATGACATTCGCATGGAATATTTTCGCCGTAAAAAAAAAGAAGCCTATTGTAAATTGGACAAAGCAGTTAGATTAACAAGAATTTAAGATTTTAAATGATATAAGATACTTGTATATTCATGAATGTTTAATATTACGATTATTTATATGAATTGCGCGCCCTCCAATTTCACCGGATTTTGTCAGGTGGTATCCCACTAGAGGGATGCCTATCCCTAAGAATTAAGAAGAATCCTAGAGTGTCAGCTACAGACTTACAGAAATCTCTGGAACATGCTAACATCTCTGTTGACGAATCTACGATACGTAAAACACCAAACAGGAGTAGTGTTCATGGGAGGACACCACGGAGGAAGCCACTGCTGTCCAAAAAAAACATTGCTGCACGTCTGAAGTTCGTGAAAGAGCAACTGGATGTTCCACAGCGCTTCTAGCAAAATATTCTGTGGATAGATTAAACTACAGTTGAGTTGTTTGGAAGGAACACAACACTATGTGTGGAGAAAAAAAGGCACAACACATGTCAAAACCTCATCCCAACTGTCAAGTATGGTGGAGGGAGCATCATGGTTTGGGGCTGCTTTGCTGCCTCAGGGCCTGGACAGCTTGCTATCATCAACAGAAAAATGAATTCCCAAATTTTTCAAGACATTTTGTAGGAGAATGTTAGGCTATCTGTCCACCAATTGAAGCTCAACAGAAGTTGGGTGATGCAACAGGACAACGACCCAAAACACAGAAGTAAATCAACAACAAAATGGCTTCAACAGAAGAAAATATGTCTTCTGGAGTGGCCCTGTCAGAGTCCTGACCTCAACCCGATTGAGATGCTGTGGCATGACCTCGAGAGCGGTTCACACCAGTTATCATAAGAGTATTGCTGAACTGAATCAGTTTTGTAAAGATGAATGGTCCAAAATTCCTCCTGACCGTTGTGCAGGTCTGATCCGCAACTACAGAAAACATTTGGTTGAGGTTATTGCTGCCAAAGGAGGGTCAACCAGTTATTAAATCCAAGGGTTCACATATTGTTCCACTCAACACTGTGAATGTTTACACTGTGCGTTCAATAAAGACATAAAAAAAGTATTTATTATTTGCGTGTTATTAGTTTAAGCAGACTGTGTTTGTCTATTGTTGTGACCTAGATGAAGATCAGATCAAATGTTATGACCAATTTGTGCAGAAATCCAGGTAATTCCAAAGGGTTCACATACTTTTTCTTGCCACTGTATGTTTGCTATTGTGAACAGAATGAATGAAGGGCATGTTTATAAATAGACAATTGTGAATACAGAGTTGGTATGTTATGTGTCATGTAGTAGATGACATTTGTGCATGCCATTTCTTTTGTGTTACTTTGTCATGCAGTGGAGACAGTCAGCTAAGTGTCCTTGTGGATGTGTGCATGTATAGACCTATATGCTTCAATGCTTACACTCTTAGAAATAACGATTGCAAAAGGGTTCTTCGAAATGTCCCCATTGGAGAACCCTTTTGTGTCCCAGGTTTAAGGGTTCAATGTAGAACCTTCTGCGGAAAGGGTTCTACATGGAACCAAAAGGGCACTACCTGGAACAAAAAAAAGGGTTCTTCAAAGGGTTATCTTATGGGGAGAGCCAAAGAACGTTTTTAGGTTCTATACAACAGCTTTTATCGTGTAGCCACCCTCCTATTGGTCCGTTGGTCTTGCTGCATGGGTTTGCATTTTATGCATGGGGTGCTTTTGCTGCAGTATCTGTCTGTCTGTCCAGCCACTTAGCCGTGGAGTATTGCAGCACGGTCACCAGTGCTTAAAGTCTACGAACCATACATGATAGAATCTCATTATGTCACAGCCGGAGAGAAGAGGAGGAGAACCGTGGGTAGGAGGAGAGGAAACGGGAAGGGACGCCTGCCTGCCTGACTGACTCTCTGTGTTTGAAGGAGCCTCCTCCATGATGAGAGGTCACTGTGAACGTCCTTGCCTGTCCATCATCCATATACCACAGGGACCATCCACACTGCTCTCAGACACAGTCTGTTACTTCTCCCCAGCCCTGCAGTACAGCATTACCTCTCCCTACACAGGCCTACAGTACAGCATTATCTCTCCCTACACAGGCCTGAAGTACAGCATTATCTCTCCCTACACAGACATGTGGTACAGCATTATCTCTCCCTACACAGGCCTGCAGTACAGCATTATCTCTCCCTACACAGGCCTGAAGTACAGCATTATCTCTCCATACACAGGCATGCAGTACAGCATTATCTCTCCCTACACAGGCCTGAAGTACAGCTTTACCTCTCCCTAAACAGGCCTGCAGTACAGCGTTACCTCTCCCTACACAGGCCTGAAGTACAGCGTTCCCTCTCCCTACACAGGCCTGCAGTACAGCGTTACCTCTCCCTACACAGGCCTGTAGTACAGCGTTACCTCTCCCTACACAGGTCTGCAGTACAGCGTTACCTCTCCCTACACAGGCCTGCAGTACAGCGTTACCTCTCCCTACACAGGCCTGCAGTACAGCGTTACCTTTCCCTACACAGGCCTGAAGTACAGCATTATCTCTCCCTACACAGGCCTGCAGTACAGCATTACCTCTCCCTACACAGGCCTGAAGTACAGCGTTACCTCTCCCTACACAGGCCTGCAGTACAGCGTTATCTCTCCCTACACAGGCCTGCAGTACAGCATTACCTCTCCCTACACAGGCCTGCAGTACAGCGTTACCACTATTTACCACTGGGTGGAGCTGTGATTCTGAGTTGCGTTTCTTCTCTTCAGGATTCCATATCCTCTCACCTAATTCTCTGCCACATTTTCACCATTAAGAAGCTGAAAAATCCAGAGGTTTCAGGTGAGCGGTGGTGGAGGAGAAAACACACAATGAGAGAAAAAAAACAACTGAATGATTAGTCACCAGCTTGAACTGCTTGGGAAGCTCATTGTAACAACTGCGGTTTCCCAACAACACAGTAAAAGCATTTAAAATCAATGGAATGAAATCAAGCTAGGCATTAAAAAGGAATGGAAATTGTGGCTTTAGAGCTATTAGAACAGGTATAGGCTGGTGAAGACGGGGGAGAAGGCTATCCTAGCGGTATGGCATCATGTTGAAAGCAGGGTGTATAATATGAGCTGTGTGTGGGGGAGGACTGTGTGTGTGTGTGTGTGTGTGTGTGTGTGGGGGGGGGACTGTGTGTGTGTGTGTGTGTGTGTGTGTGTGGGGGGGGACTGTGTGTGTGTGTGTGTGTGTGTGTGTGTGTGTGTGTGTGTGTGTGTGTGTATACGCATTCATGCTTGTGCTCCTGCGTATGCATTTGGAAAGTATTCAGACCCATTGACTTTTCCTACATTTTGTTACGTTACAGCCTTATTCTAAAATTGATTTTTTTTAAATACAAACAATACTTCACAATGACAAAGCGAAAACAGTTTTTTCGAAATGTTTGCAAATGTATTCAAATTAACAAACAGAAATACCTTATTTACATCCTGTTTCCACTGATCATCCTCATCTACAACTTGGAGTCCAACTGTGGTAAATTCAATTGATTGGACATGTTTTGAAAAGGCACACCACACCTGTCTATATAAGGTCCCACAGTTGACAGTGCATGTCAGAGCGGGAAAAAAACCATGAGGTCAAAGGAATTGTCCGTAGAGCTCCGAGACAGGATTGTGTCGAGGCACAGATCTGGGGAAGGGTACCAGCATTGAAGGTCCCCAAGAACACAGTGGCCTCCGTCATTCTTAAGTGGAAGAAGTTTGGAACCTAGAGCTGGCCACCCGGCCAAACTGAGCCACTCGGGGGAGAAAGGCCTTGCTCAAGGACGTGACCAAGAACCCGATGGTCACTCTGACAGAGCTCAAGAGTTCCTCAGTGGAGATAGTTGTCCTTCTGGAAGGTTCTCCTATCTCTGCAGCACTCCACCAATCAGGCCTTTATGGTAGAATTGCCAGACTGAAGCCACTCCTCAGTAAAAGGCACATGACAGCGCACTTGGAGTTTGCCAAAAGGCATGTAAAGACTCTCAGGCCATAAGAAACAAGATTCTCTGGTCTGATGAAACCAAGATTAAACTCTTTGGCCTGAAGGCCAAGTATCAGGCATTCTTTAAAAGTAACTTCCTCACCATTTTAGATAAGCATGCTCCGTTCAAAAAATTCAGAACTAAGAACAGATACAGCCCTTGGTTCACCCCAGACCTGACTGCCCTCGACCAGCACAAAAACATCCTGTGGCGGACTGCAATAGCATCGAATAGTCCCCGTGATATGCAACTGTTCAGGGAAGTCCGGAACCAATACACGCAGTCAGTCAGGAAAGCTAAGGCCAGCTTCTTCAGGCAGAAGTTTGCATCCTAGAGCTCCAACTCCAAAAAGTTCTGGGACACTGTGAAGTCCATGGAGAACAAGAGCACCTCCTGCCAGCTGCCCACTGCACTGAGGCTAGGTAACACGGTCACCACCGATAAATCCATGATTATCGAAAGCTTCAATAAGCATTTCTCAACGGCTGGCCATGCCTTCCGCCTGGCTACTCCAACCTCGGCCAACAGCTCCGCCCCCCCCGCAGCTCCTCGCCCAAGCCTCTCCAGGTTCTCCTTTACCCAAATCCAGATAGCAGATGTTCTGAAAGAGCTGCAAAACCTGGACCTGTACAAATCAGCTGGGCTTGACAATCTGGACCCTCTATTTCTGAAACTATCCGCCACCATTGTCGCAACCCCTATTACCTCTCTTTCATATCGTCTGAGATCCCCAAGGATTGGAAAGCTGCCGCAGTCATCCCCCTCTTCAAAGGGGGAGACACCCTGGACCCAAACTGTTACAGACCCATATCCATCCTGCCCTGCCTATCTAAGGTCTTTGAAAGCCAAGTCAACAAACAGGTCACTGACCATCTCGAATCCCACCGTACCTTCTCCGCTGTGCAATCTGGTTTCCGAGCCGGTCACGGGTGCACCTCAGCCACACTCAAGGTACTAAACGATATCATAACCGCCATCGATAAAAGACAGTACTGTGCAGCCGTCTTCATCGACCTTGCCAAGGCTTTCGACTCTGTCAATCACCATATTCTTATCGGCAGACTCAGTAGCCTCGGTTTTTCGGATGACTGCCTTGCCTGGTTCACCAATTACTTTGCAGACAGAGTTCAGTGTGTCAAATCGGAGGGCATGCTGTCCGGTCCTCTGGCAGTCTCTATGGGGGTGCCACAGGGTTCAATTCTCGGGCCGACTCTTTTCTCTGTATATATCAATGATGTTGCTCTTGCTGCGGGCGATTCCCTGATCCACCTCTACGCAGACGACACCATTCTATATACTTTCGGCCCGTCATTGGACACTGTGCTATCTAACCTCCAAACAAGCTTCAATGCCATACAACACTCCTTCCGTGGCCTCTAACTGCTCTTAAACGCTAGTAAAACCAAATGCATGCTTTTCAACCGATCGCTGCCTGCACCCGCATGCCCGACTAGCATCACCACCCTGGATGGTTCCGACCTGGAATATGTGGACATCTATAAGTACCTAGGTGTCTGGCTAGACTGCAAACTCTCCTTCCAGACTCATATCAAACATCTCCAATCGAAAATCAAATCAAGAGTCGGCTTTCTATTCCGCAACAAAGCCTCCTTCACTCACGCCGCCAAGCTTACCCTAGTAAAACTGACTATCCTACCGATCCTCGACTTCGGCGATGTCATCTACAAAATGGCTTCCAACACCCTACTCAGCAAACTGGATGCAGTCTATCACAGTGCCATCCGTTTTGTCACTAAAGCACCTTATACCACCCACCACTGCGACTTGTATGCTCTAGTCGGCTGGCCCTCGCTACATATTCGTCGCCAGACCCACTGGCTCCAGGTCATCTACAAGTCCATGCTAGGTAAAGCTCTGCCTTATTTCAGTTCACTGGTCACGATGGCAACACCCATCCGTAGCACGTGCTCCAGCAGGTGTATCTCACTGATCATCCCTAAAGCCAACACCTCATTTGGCCGCCTTTCGTTCCAGTACTCTGCTGCCTGTGACTGGAACGAATTGCAAAAATCGCTGAAGTTGGAGACTTTTATCTCCCTCACCAACTTCAAACATCAGCTATCTGAGCAGCTAACCGATCGCTGCAGCTGTACATAGTCTATTGGTAAATAACCCACCCATTTTCACCTACCTCATCCCCATACTGTTTTTATTTATTTACTTTTCTGCTCTTTTGCACACCAATATCTCTACCTGTACATGACCATCTGATCATTTATCACTCCAGTGTTAATCTGCAAAATTGTAATTATTCGCCTACCTCCTCATGCCTTTTGCACACATTGTATATAGACTCCCCCTTTGTTTTCTACTGTGTTATTGACTTGTTAATTGTTTACTCCATGTGTAACTCTGTGTTGTCTGCTCACACTGCTATGCTTTATCTTGGCCAGGTCGCAGTTGCAAATGAGAACTTGTTCTCAACTAGCCTACCTGGTTAAATAAAGGTGAAATAAAAATAAAATAAAAAAATGGAGGAAACCTGGCACCATTCCTACGGTGAAGCATGGTGGTGGCAGCATCATGCTGTGGGGGTGTTTTTCAGCAGCAGGGACTGGGAGACTAGTCAGGATTGAGGCAAAGATGAACAAAGCAGAATACAGAGAGATCCTTGATGAAAACCTGCTCCAGAGCGCTCAGGACCTCAGACTGGGGTGAAGGTTCACCTTCCAACAGGACAACAACCCTAAGCATACAGCCAAGACAATGCAGGACTGGCATCGAGTCTCTGAATGTCCTTGAGGGTTCCAGCCAGAGCCCGTACTTGAACCCGATCAAACATCTCTGGAGAGCCATGAAAATAGATGTGCAGCAACGCTCCCCATTCAACCTGACAGAGCTTGAAAGGATCTGCAGAGAAGAATTGGAGAAACTCCCCAAATAAAGGTGTGCCAAGCTTGTAATCGGTATGTAATCAAGACAGTAATCGCTTCCAAAGGTGCGCCCGCAAGGTACTGAGTAAAGGGTCTGAATACTTATGTAAATAAGGTATTTCAGTTATTTATTTGTAATACATTTGCAAAAATGTATTGTGTGTAGATTTTAGAATACGGCGGTAACATAACAAAATGTGGAAAAAGTCAAGGGGTCTGAATACTTTCCGAATGGACTGTATGTGTGTGTGTGTGTGTGTGTGTGTGTGTTCTCCTGCATGTGTATGGGTAGCATGATCTGCTCCCAGAGGATTTTTTTGATTAGCAAGGAGTAGAGTGAGTTGCAGGTTAGGTCTGACAGGTCAGGTCAATGCCATCAATATCCTCCCTCAGCCAACCAGGCAGTTAGTGGGGTGAAGGTAGTGTAAACGTAGAGCTCCTTAATGCATAGGGTTCCCCTCACGCCAACAACAAGAATACATAGAGGTCTCCTTTTCTCTGGGGATTACTCGAGCAGAGGTTGAGGGCATGTCCACTATGACAAAGGTCTTTGTGTCGTCCTATAGGCTATTATTAAGAAGTGTCATTACAGTAGCATAATATAATGCCTCTCAAAAAATCAAATACTGGCAATGTACACTCCCTCTGCATGTAGTTGGACTGTTTGGCTCTATAGTCCAGTATTTTGGATTTGAGATCAAACGTTTTATATGAGGCGACTGTGCACAGAATGCCACCTTTTTATTTGAGGATATTTTCATACATACAATATATCTTTTACAGTTTATAAATGAAAGCACTCTATGTATCTAGTGGGTCCAACTGTACGTGTCATTATTATTTAGACAAATTCACTTATTGTGCATTTAAATAGTCAAAGGTCTAGTTTTTATTCATGCAATAACTACATACAGTTTGTTACTACAGTTACTTGTTTGTTGTGTTTCAGATTATGTTTAGTCCAATAGAAACAAATGGTAAATAATGTATTGTCATTTTGGAGTCACTTTTACTGTAAATTGTAAATAAGAATAGAATCGTTTCCTGAACACTACAATAATGTGGATGCTACTTCACCATCATTACAGATTATCCTGAATGAATCGTAAATAATGATGAGTGAGAAAGTTCCAGAGGCATAGATATCTTAGTCCCCCCCCACCCCCTCCCAAAAAATTCTAACCTCTCATGTTATTAGTAACAGCTACCGTGTTTTGGGGGTATGATCTTTGTACCTCTGTAACTTTCTATAGCTGTATGTGTGTATGTGTGTTTTACAGCTGTCCAGGCGTGTGTGTGTGTGTGTGTATGTGTGTGTGTATGTGTGTGTGTATGTGTGTATGTATGTGTGTGTGTATGTGTGTGTATGTGTGTATGTATGTATGCATTCATGCATGCATGTATAGATGTATGTATGTATAGATGTGTTTGTAGTATAGCTGAGTATGTGTGGTATAGCATAGCTCAGTGTGGATCATTACAGTGGGACTGGTGGTGGGAGGGTGGGATCAGGGACAAAATCTCTAGAATCATGTCAGCTTTCCAAACTCATTAAATCTGTTTCAACCTGGTGAGCAAAAGCCCTCGCAGCAAAAAATATCTGACCCCTGCCATGTGGGAAGAATGGAGCTGCATTAGAAAGCCGATGTTTTACTTGCTCCTGACCAATTGTGCTATTTTGTGTCTTTTTTTTGTGTCTTTTTTTGCGCTGACATGAACTTTTTTTTGTACATAATGTTTACGCCATCGTTTCCAATGACCAAATAGAGCTTCTAGATATTAGAACAGTTTTCACAAACCTTCACTTGGATGAGGACTTCTACTTTGAGGCAAAAGACATGTTGATTTCTCTGGACCAGGCCCAAATCCCCGACAATCGAAGGAGGAGAAGACAGCACTATATAGAGGCAGGTGCACGGGCACCCTGAAGAGACTGCGGCGGCGAGTGAATAAATCGTCTCCACCCTCTGTTCTATTGGCGAATGTCCAATCGCTGGAGAATAAACTGGACGAGCTCCGTTCGAGACTATCCTATCAACAGGACAGTAAGAAATGTAATATGTTATGCTTCTCGGAGTCATATTATCCAAGGACATGGATAATATACATATAGCTGGTTTTTCTATGCATCGGCAGAACAGTAAGATCAAGGAGTGTCTCTCTTTGTTGACAACAGCTGGAGTGCAATCTCTAATATTATATTAAGAAAGTCTCAAGGTTCTGTTCGCCTTACTTAGAATAAGCTGTGGAACATACTACCTAACAAGAGAGATTTCATCTGTATTTTTGTAGCTGTCTATTTACCACCATAAACTGATTCTGTCTCTAAGACCGCACTTAACGAGCTGTATACGGTCATAAGCAAAGAAGAAAATGCTCTTGCAGAACTCTGGATGCCAGTGATTTAATGCAGGGAAATTGAAATCAGATTTACCTCATTTCTACCAGAAAGTCATGAGTGCAACTACAGGAGAAAAAAAACACTAGATCTTTACTCCACACACAGAGATGCAATCAAAGCTCTCTTGCCCTCCATTTGGCAAATCTGACCATAACTCCTGACTCCTGCTTACAAGCAAAAACTCAAACAGGAAGTACCAGTGACACGCTCAATACAGAAGTGGTCCGATGAAACGGACGCTAAACTACAGGACTGTTTCGCTAGTGACCGTACATACATATCCCAACCAGAAGCCATGGATTACAGGCAACATCTGCACTGAACTAATGACTAGAGCTGCTGCTTTCAAGGAGCGGGACAATAATCCGGGCGCTTATAAAATATCCCACTGCACCCTCCAACGAACCATCAAACAGGCAAAGCATTAATACAGGACTAAAATCAAATTATACTACAGCAGCTCTGATGTTCATAACAGGGTTGCAAACTATTCCAGATTACAAAGGGAAACCCAGCCGAGAACTAACGAGTGACGCAAATCTATCAAACGAGCTAAATGCCTTCTATGCTTGCTTTGAGGCAAGCAACACTGAACCATGTGTGAGAGCACCAGCTGTTTTCAGATGACGATATGATCACTCTCTCCATAGCCGATGTGAGTAAGACCTCCATCAGGCCAGACGGATTACCAGGACACGTACTCAGAGCATGCGCTACCAGCTGGAAGTGTCTTCACTGAAATGTTCAACCTATCCACAACCCAGTCTGTAATACCTACATTTTTTAACAAACCACCATAGTCCCTGTGACCAAGAACGCCATGGTAACCTATCTAAATGACTAGCTCCCATAGCACTCATATATGCAGCCATAAAATGCTTTGAAAGGTTGGTCATGGCTCACAACACCATAATCCCAAAAACCCTGGCCTCACTCCAATTCCCATATTACACAAGCTCTATTGCAATCCACACTTCCCTTTCCCACCTGGATAAAAGGAACACCTACAGTTGAAGTCGGAAGTTTTACATACAACTCAGCCAAATACATTTAAACTCCGTTTTTCATAATTCCTGACATTTAATCCTAGTAAAATTCCCAGTTTTAGATCAGTTAGGATCACCACTTTATTTTAAGAATGTGAAATGTTAGAATAATAGTAGAGAGAATCATTTATTTCAGCTTCTATTTCTTTCATCACATTCCCAGTGGGTCAGAAGTTTACATACACTCAATTAGTATTTGGTAGCATTGCCTTTAAATTGTTTAACTTGGGTCAAATGTTTTGGGTAGCCTTCCACAAGCTTCCCACAATAAGTTGGGTGAATTGTGGCCCATTCCTCCTGACAGAGCTGGTGTAACAGAGTCAGGTTTGTAAGGCCTTCTTGCTCGCACATGCTTTTTCAGTTCTGCCCACACATTTTCTATATGATTGAGGTGAGGGCTTTGTGATGGTTACCCCAAAACCTTGACTTTGTTGTCCTTAAGCCATTTTGCCACAACTTTGGAAGTATGCTTGGGGGTCATTGTCCATTCGGAAGACCCATTTGCGACCAAGTTTTAACTCCCTGACTGATGTCTTGAGATGTTGCTTCAATATATCCACATAACTTTCCTAGATCTTGATGCCATCTATTTTAGTGCACCAGTCCCTCCTGCAGCAAAGCATCCCCACAACATGATGCTGTGCTTCAAGTTTGGGTAGTGTTCTTCGGCTTGCACGCCTCCCCCTTTTCCCTCTAAATGTAACGATGGTCATTATGGCCAAACAGTTATATTTTTGTTTCATCAGAGTAGAGGACATTTCTCCAAAAAGTACCATCCACCGTCTGGCTTTTTGATGGCGGTTTTGAGGCAGTGGCTTCTTCCCTCTTCCTTTACTGTGGATATAGATATTTTTGTACCTGTTTCCTCCAGTATCTTCACAAGATCCTTTGCTGTTGTTCTTGGATTGATTTGCACTTTTGGCACCAAAGAACATTCATCTCTGGGAGACAGAACGCGTCTCCTTCCTGAGCGGTATGACAGCTGCATGGTCCCATGGTGTTTATACTTGCATACTGTTGTTTGTACAGATGAACGTGGTACCTTCAGGCGTTAGGACATTTTTCCCAAGGATGAACCAGACTTGTGGAGGTCTACAACTTTTTTTCTGATGATGATGATTTCTTTTGATTTTCCCATGATGCCAAGCAAAGAGCCCTTGAAATACATCCACAGATACACCTCCAATTGACTCAAATGATGTCAATTAGCCTATCCGAAGCTTCTAAAGCCATGACATAATTTTCTGGAATTTTCCAAGCTGTTTAAAGGCACAGTCAACTTAGTGTATGTAAACTTCTGACCCACTGAAAATGTGATATAGTGAAATAGTCTCTGTAAACATTTGTTGGAAAAATTACTTGTGTCATTCACAAAGTAGATGTTCTAACCGACTTGCCAAAACTAAAGATTGTTAACAAGAAATTTGTGGAGTGGTTGAAAAATGAGTTTTAGTGGCTCCAACCTAAGTGTATGTAAACTTCCGACTTCAATTGTATATGAGAATGCTGTTCTTTGACTACAGCTCAGGGTTCAACACCATAGTGCCCTCCAAGCTCATCACTAAACTAAGGAGCCTGGGACTGAACACCTCCCTGTGCAACTTGTTCCTGGACTTCCTGATGGACTGCCCCCAGCTTGTGAGGGTAGGAAATAACACATCTGTCACGCTGACCCTCAACACGGGGGCCCCTCAGGGGTGCATGCTCAGTCCCTTCCTGTACTCCCTATTCACCCACTGTGTGGCCACGCACGACTCCACCATTAATAAGTTTGTCAACAGCATGATGGTGGTAGGCCTGATCACCAAGGATAATAAGACAGCCTATAGGGAGGTCAGAGACCTGGCAGTGTGGTGCCAGGACTACAACCTTTCCATCAATGTGGAGCGGTTTGTGGACTACAGGAAACGGGGGGGGAGGGAGGACACGCCCCCATTCACATCGACAGGGCTGGAGTGGAGCGAGTTGAGAGCTTCATGTTCTTCAGTGTCCACTTCACTAAGGACCTATCATGGCCCAAACACACCAACACAGTCGTGCAGAGGACATGACAATGTCTCTTCACCCCCAGGACGCTCTCAGATCCTCAAACAGTTCTACAGCTGCACCATTGAGAGCATCTTGACTGGCTGCATCACCTCTTGGTATGGAAACTGCTCGAATTCCAACCGCAAGGCGCTACAGAGGGTAGCGGTTACGACCCAATATGTCACTGGGGTCGAATTCCCTGCCATCCAGGACCTCTATAGCAGGCGGTGTCAGAGAAAGGCCCTAAAGATTGTCAAGAACTCCAGCTACCCAAGTCATGGACTGTTCTCTCTGCTACTGCACAGCAAGTGGTAGCAGAGTGCCAAGTCTGGGACCAAAAGACTCCTGTACATCTTGGTGTTCATAAGACTGCTGAGCAGTTAGTCAAATTGCCTCCGTGACTACTTACATTGACCCTCTTTATTTTTGGCAATGACTCTCTTACACTGGCTCCATGCACACTCACTATACTCTACCCAGACACTCACACATACAGTACTAAACTGACAATCCAACACGCACACACACACACACACACACACACACACACACACACACACACACACACACACACACACACACACACACACACACACACACACACACACACACACACACACACACACACTCACACTGCTGCTACTCTGTTTATTATATATCCTGATTGCCTAGTCACTTTTACCCATACCTACATGTACACACTGTATTGCCTCAACTACCTCATACCCCTGCACATTGACGCGGCGCATGTGACCAATAACTATTGATTTGAGGGGGAGTGGGGAGGGGTGTTCCTAATGGTTGGTGTACTTAGTGTACATGCACCAGTATGAATTAATGATTTTGCAACTCCCCAGCAAATCTCTCTGTCAGTGTGCGAGCATGCCTTTCCAGTGTCAAAGGCTTTGCCCCCCCAAGTTAAGCTCACAGGAGAAAGACGGGGAAGGGACATTAGCTACATGGCTATTTAAGCTACATGACTTTAGTGGCTCAATCTCTGCGTTTGCAGCAGGAATGACTGCTATGAAAGCCGATACATATTAAACTAGCTGGTCTGGAGAGATACTTATGAAAGATGATGCCACCAACTTACTGCACCATTGAGGCTCCTCTACCGGCAACACAACTTTTCTTTCTCCTGCCTGAGACTGAATTCTGCAGTCATTAAAAAGTCCAGGGAAGTTTGACGCACCTGTTTTGTTTCCAGGGGAGAGGAAGTAAAGGCTTTGTGTAAATGTTTGCCGCGGCGCTGGACAAAGGAGGTGAGGTTGTTTATTTTTTTGTTTGTTAATGCATTCAAATCAGTCCTGGTTGCAATACGGGGCCTTTACAATGGCTATTATTAGGGCTGACAAGCCATTCATTCCAATTACAATTACCAAAACACTGGGAGAAGCAAGCAAGGCAAATGTAAGTGAAATTGATTACATCTCACAGCCACTATCTGCCAATTGATGACCTGGTATCGATCCTTTGCTTGTGCTGTTCAATTCAATGTGTGGTTGTGAGGGGTATACTTGTGCGCACGCACATACGTGCATGTGCGTGTGTGAGGGTTTGTTAGTGTGTGTGTGTGTGTGTGTGTACGCTGGTGCTCACATCCGCTGAGTGGGCTCCCTTGCCACCTATTGGCTGTGATTAGCTGGTTGTAAAGATCTATGGAGTAATGTGTTAAGATGGGGCTGAAATGCATCGTCTCTTCTGATAAATTAGAAAGCATCACATGCGGGTAAGTACATTACATGCATACATATATAAACAAGAACAGCTCCCATTGGTAGTGACTATTGAATGCAGTGTGTTCCCTATTAGGCTTACGTAGACATACAAGTACTTGATGTTCTAGATGTGTGTGTACTAGATATCCACCAAAATATAAATGAATGTGTGTGATGCTCAAGTACTGGGTCAGTTCTACTTCCTCTGTGATCTCAACTTTGACCCCCTTCCCCCACGTTTACCCCAATGAGAAGATGATATGGATCTTTGGTTGTTTTTTGGACAGAAAACCATGACAACAGAGAGTGAAACAGCAGTATTCCTCTGCAGATCTCAACCCTGGAACTGGAAGAGAAAAACACCAACATTAGGTAGGGATCAAGCGACAGGAGGAAGAAAAAAAAGAGAGATATAGACCAACAGATAAAATAGCTTGAAAGATGGAGAGATAAGAAGGCCAAAAAGATACAGAAAGCGAGAGAGAAACGCTGCATAGAAGATGGACCAATCACGTCGTGTCTCTTTACCTGACGCAGGTTGCGGGTGACGCGCACATCGTGCCAGGTGTTGTCGTTGAACTTCCCGTTGACGGGCTCCACCAGTGCCTCGAAAGCGCCCGAGCCCAAGTTGATGACCAGCCACACGGCGCCGCTCTTCAGCGACAGGTTGACGTAGTCGGCCGACTTGCCCGTGTGCAGCATGAGGCCGTTGCGCTGCAGCGTGCGGAAGGAGAGCGTGATCTCGTCCGTGCTGCTCTGGATGGGCGTCAGCGACAGGTCGTAGCAGAAGAACTCGTTCCCCTTGAAGGTGGCCACCGACTCTTCCTTCCCTGGAGAGAGAGGAGAATGGAGAGAGAGAGAGAGAGAGAGAGGGATGAGGTTTTACAGTAATTGTTGGTCAATGGAGGACTGAGCATATACATGGCCTTCAGAAAGTATTCCTACCCCTTTATGTATTCTGCATGTTGTTGTGTTACAGCCTGAATTCAAAATGGATTACATTTTTTTTTCTTCATATACACAGTATCCCATAATGACAAATTGAAAACATATTTTTAGACATTTTTGCAAATCTATTAAACTTAAATTACAGAAATATTTAATTTACATAAGTATTCACACCCCTGAATCATGAGCTATACAAGCATTTTCAAGTCTTGCCATAGATTTTCAACTAGATATAAGTCAGAATTCGGCCACTCAGGAACATTCACTGTCTTCTTGGTAAACAACTCCAGTGTAGATTTGCCCTTGTATTTTAGGTTATGGTCCTGCCAAAAGGTAAATTCATCTTCCAGTGTCTGGTGGAAAGCAGACTGAACCAGGTTTTCTTTTAGGATTTTGCCTGTGTTTAGCTCCATTCTGTTTCTTTTTTTATCCTGAAAAACTCCCCAGTACTTACAATTACAAGCATACCCAGAACATGATGCATCCACCACTATGCTTAAAATTACAGAGAGTGGTAATCAGTAATGCGCTGGATTAGATTTGCCCCAAACATAACACTTTGTATTCTGGACAAAAGTTCATTGCTTAGCCAGATTTTTTGCAGTTTTACTTTTGTTGCAAACAGGATGCATGTTTTAGAATATTTTTTTATTATATACAAGCTTCCTTCTTTTCACTGTCAGTTAGTTAGTATTAGTATTGTGGAGTAACTTAGTATTGTGGAGTAGTATTGTTAGTATTGTGGAGTAACTACAATGTTGTTGATCGATTCTCAGTTTTCTCCTATCACAGCCATTAAAAACTCTAACTGTGTTAAAGTCACCATTGGCCTCATGGTGAAATCCCTGAGTGGTTTCCTTCCTCTCCAGCAATGGAATTAGGAAGGACACCTTTATTTTTGTAGTGACTGGGTGTATTAATACACCATCCAAAGTGTAATTAATAACTTCACCATGCTTAAATGGATATTCAATGTCTGCCTTTTTAATTTTTTACCCATCTACTAATAGGTTCCCATCTTTGCGAGGCATTGGAAAGTCTCGCTGGTCTTTGCGGTTGAATCTGTGTCTGAAATTCACTGCTCGACCTTGCAGATAATTGTATGTGTGGGGTATAGAGATGAGCTAGTCCTTCAAAAATCATGTTACACACTGTTATTTCACACAGAGTGAATCCATGCAATTTATGTGACTTGTTAAGCACATTTTTATTCCTGAGCTTATTTAGGCTTGCCATAACAAAGGTTGTTTTTTTTAACTCAAGATATTTCCGCTTTTCATTTACAATGAATTTGCAAAAAAATAAAATAAATTACAACATAATACATTGACAAAAAATATGTAAATATAATCCTAATTCAGGCTGTAACACAACAACATGTGGAAAAAGTCAAGGGGTGTGAACTTTCTGGAGGCACTGTAGATCTGGCAGCACTGCTGTTAGGTGTGTTGATGTATTGGTAAAACGCATCAAAAATCATGAAAGAAATCATGAAACCGTAGTAGTGAGAGTGAGAGGTGTGAGGTGTGAGTGCTTGTTTGACATCCTTGTTCTTATTGTCAGTCAACAGTTAAAGCAGACAGCTCCCACTACGGACACCTGCCAAGTCCCATTGAAACGACAGGGAAAGACACCATTTCCTCATGTCATTCCTGTCATTCTGTCATAAGAATGACTAAAGACGGCTCTCCACACAACATGGGAACTCATAACTCTTCTCATTTACTTCTCTATGACCACGTACAGTGGCAAGAAAAAGGATGTGAACCCTTTGGAAATACCTGGATTTCTGCATAAATTGGTCACAAAATTTGATCTGATCTTCATCTGGGTCAACAATAGACAAACACAGTCCACTTAAACGAGTAACACACAAACAATTCTAAGTCTGTAAGTCTTCATTGAACATTCAGTGCAGAGTTAGGACAAGTATGTGAACCCTTGGATTTAATAACTGGTTGACCCTCCTTTGGCAGCAATAACCTCAACCAAATGTTTTCTGTAGTTGCGGATCAGACCTGCACAACGGTCAGGAGGAATTTTGGACAATTCCTCTTTACAAAATTGTTTCAGTTCAGCAATATTCATGGGATGTCTGGTGTGAACTGCTCTCTTGAGGTCATGCCACAGCATCTCAATCAGGTTGAGGTCAGGATTCTGACTGGGCCACTCCAGAATGAAGCCATTCTGTTGTTGATTTACTTCTGTGTTTTGGGTCGTTGTCCTGTTGCATCACCCAACTTCTGTTGAGCTTCAATTGGCGGACAGATAGGCTAATATCCTCCTGCAAAATGTCTTGATCCACTTTCATTTTACATTTACATTCATTTTTCCATTGATGATAGCAAGCTGTCCAGGCCCTGGGGCAGCAATGCAGCCCCAAACCATGATGCTCCCTCCACCATACTTTACAGTTGGGATGAGGTTTTGATGTTGGTGTGCTGTGGCTTTTTTCTCCACACATGGTGTTGTGTGTTCCTTCCAAAAAACTCAACTTTAGTTTCATTTATCCACAGAATATTTTGCCAGTAGCGCTGTGGAACATCCAGGTGCACTTTTGCAAACTTCAGATGTGTAGCAATGTTTTTTTGGTGTTGACAGCAGTGGCTTCTTCCGTGGTGTCCTCCCATGAACACCATTCCTGTTTAGTGTTTTAGTATCATAGACTCGTCAACAGATGTTAGCATGATTTCTGTAAGTCTTTAGCTGACACTAGGATTCTTCTTAACCTCATTGAGCATTCTACGCTGTGCTCTTGCAGTCATCTTCGCAGGATGGCCACTCCTAGGGAGAATAGCAACTGTGCTGAGCATTCTCCATTTATAGACAATTTGTCTTACTGTAGACTGATGAAAATCAAGGCTTTTAGAGATACTTTTGTAACCCTTTCCAGCTTTATGCAAGTCAACAAGTATTAATCTTAGGTCTTTTGAGATCTCTTTTGTTCGAGGCATGGTTCCCATCAGGCAATGCTTCTTGTGGATAGCAAACTCAAATTTTGTGAGTGTTTTTTAAAGGGCAAGGCAGCTCTAACCAATCTCTAACCAATCAGCTCTCCAATCTCGTCTCATTGATTGGACTCCAGGTTAGCTGACTCCTGATTCAAATTAGTTAGCCTAGGGGTTCATATACTTTTTCCAAACTACACTGTGAATGTTTAAACTATGTATTCAATATAGACAATAAAAATACAATAATTGTTTGTTACGAGTTTAACTATTGTTGGGACTTAGTTGAAGATCAAATTTGATGATGAATTTATGCAGAAATCCAGGTAATTCCAAAGGGCTCACATACTTTTTCTTGCCACTGTACCTCTGTGTACCAGGGTCTATCAACAAGCTGCCTTCCCAACAGTCCAGTGATCCACACTGACAACACTGTCTTGTTGTAATTTCCCCATGCCCCCACAGTCTGTGTAGGGGATCCAGCTCTGATAATGAGGTTTACCAGGAAATCAGGGGGAATCAAGGGGAACCCTCACTGGATTGGATAATCCCATTCATCCCAAAAATGTATTACTGCAAATCACTCTAATCCCTAGACACATTTCCCAGGGGAGGGTGGAGTCGAGATGGCCACATAGATTGAGAGACACCATCTCCTGAGCACTGAGTTACAATCTGGAGCCGAGAGTGGCGGGACTGGTGGAGCCGAGAGTGGCGGGACTGGTGGAGCCGAGAGTGGCGGGACTGGTGGAGCCGAGAGTGGCGGGACTGGTGGAGCCGAGAGTGGCGGGAGTGGAGCCGAGAGTGGCGGGAGTGGAGCCGAGAGTTGCGGGAGTGGAGCCGAGAGTGGCGGGACTGGTGGAGCCGAGAGTGGAGCCGAGAGTGGCGGGAGTGGAGCCAAGAGTGGCGGGACTGGTGGAGCCGAGAGTGGAGCCGAGAGTGTCGGGACTGGAGCCGAGAGTGTCGGGACTGGAGCCGAGAGTGTCGGGACTGGAGCCGAGAGTGGCGGGAGTGGAGCCGAGAGTGGCGGGAGTGGAGCCGAGAGTTGCGGGAGTGGATCAGAGAGTGGTGGGATGCAGCTTTAGGTGATACAGACTTAGAGAGGACATGGACTAATTTTCTATAGACATAGGATTGCTGTAATGTCACTAATGTGTTAAAATAATGACTTTTCAAGCACATCAATTATGGTGATTTGACTATGTATTTAACAAGTCTGATTTTATGGAACATTAAGTCATACAGGCTTTTCTTTTCAAATGTCAGTCATCCAAAATATATGAACGCCTGCACATACATTATTGTGAACATGCATGCAGGCACACACACAAAAACACTATCACCCACAAATGAGGCAGCCAATGAATCCTCTGCTTAAAGAGACAACTATTTAAGGGGGCTTTTTGTTTGAAATTGGAATTCAGAGTAAGCTCAGGTGAGGCGGAAAGGCATCATGGCGTGGAGGTAGAGAGAGGTAGAGAGAGGTAGAGAGAGGTAGAGAGAGGTAGGTAGGTAGGTAGGTAGGTAGGTAGGTAGGGAGGTAGAGAGGGAGGTAGAGAGGGAGGTAGAGAGGGAGGTAGAGAGAGAGATATTTATATCTTGTAAACAGAATCCTCACGGTCACTGTGAGTGGCGTCATGCCCATAGGGGGCACAGAGGCACGTGCCCCGTCAGATTTGTTCTGCATATATATATTATGCAGTTGAAGTCGGAAGTTTACATCCACTTAGGTTGGAGTCATTAAAACTTGTTTTTCAACCACTCCACCAATTTATTGTTAACAAACTATTGTTTTGGCAAGTCCGTTAGGACATCTACTTTGTGCATGACACAAGTCATTTTTCCAACAATTGTTCACAGACAGATTATTTCACTTATAATTCACTGTATCACAATTCCAGTGGGTCAGAAGTTTACATACACTAAGTTGACTGTGCCTTTAAACAACTTGGAAAATTCCAGAAAAATATGTTATTGCTTTAGAAGCTTCTGATAAGCTAATTTACATTATTTGAGTCAATAGGAGGTGTAACTGTGGATGCATTTCAAGGCCTACCTTAAACTCAGTGCCTCTTTGCTTGACAACATGGAAAAATCAAAAGAAATTAGCCAAGACCTCAGAAAAAAAATTGGAGACCTCCAAGTCTGGTTCATCCTTGGGAGCAATGACAAACACCTGAAGGTACCACGTTCATCTTTACAAACAATAGTATGCAAGTATAAACACCATGGGACCACGCAGCCGTCATACCGCTCAGGAGGAGATGAACGTACTTTGGTAAGAAAGGTGCAAATCAATCCCAGAACAACAGCAAAGCACCTTGTGAAGATGCTGGAGGAAACAGGTACAAAAGTATATATATTTCCACAGTAAAACAAGTCCTATATCGACATAACCTGAAAGGCCGCTCAGCAAGGAAGAAGCCACTGCTCCAAAACCGCCATTAAAAAAAAGCCAGACTACGGTTTGCAACTGCACATGGGGACAAAGATCGTACGTTTTTGAGAAATGTCCTCTGGTCTGATGAAACAAAAATAGAACTGTTTGGCCATAATGACCATAATTATGTTTGGAGGAAAATGGGAGAGGCTTGCAAGCCGAAGAACACCATCCCAACCGTGAAGCACGGGGGTGGCAGCATCATGTTGTGGGGGTGCTTTGCTGCAGGAGGGACTGATGCACTTCACAAAATACATGGCATCATGAGGTAGCAAAATTATGTGGATATATTGAAGCAACATCTCAAGACATCAGTCAGGAAGTTAAAGCTTGGTGGCAAATGGGTCTCCCAAATGGACAATGACCCCAAGCATACTTCCAAAGTTGTGGCAAAATGGCTTAAGGACAACAAAGTCAAGGTATTGGAGTGGCCATCGCAAAGCCCCGACCTCAATCCTATAGAAAATGTGTGGGCAGAACTGAAAGAGCGTGTGCGAGCAAGGAGGCCTACAAACCTGACTCGGTTACACCAGCACTGTCAGGAGGAATGGGACACAATTCACCCAACTTATTGTGGGAAGCTTGTGGAAGGCTACCTGAAACATTTGACCCAAGTCAAACAATTTAAAGGCAATGCTACCAAATACTAATTGAGTATATGTAAACTTCTGACCCACTGGGAATGTGATGAAAGAAATAAAAGCTGAAATATATCACTCTACTATTATTCTGACATTTCACATTCTTAAAATAAATTGGTGATCCTAACTGACCCAAGACAGGATTAAATGTCAGGAATTGTGAAAAACAGAGTTTAAATGTATTTGGCTAAGGTATATGTAAACTTCCGACTTCAACTGTATATCTATTTCATATTTTATGAAGTTAGCTTTAGTTATCCCAGATATGTTCTCAATCTTCCAACCTCATAGTGAGCTACCAAGAAGTCATTTCAGGCTAAAAATCTGGTTATTTAGACAAGTTAGCTATTATATCTTAGCTGGCATGCCTGCTGGCAAGTTCGGCAGTCTTTAGAAATCAAGCAATAACTAAATTTACTGAATAAGACTGAATAAGCCAGATTTTAGCAGAGATACAGAGAGGCATATCTGGTTTCTTTAAAAAAAGAACCACTAGCCAGAAGGATACAGACAGCCCAAGAGCTATGCAATTTTTTAACATTTTTTTTATATACATAGAATTAAGCATTAGGATTATAGCTTTAGATTGCAGGAGTTTGAAAAACACAAAATTGTCCAATTCTCCCAAGGGACCTCCCCGAAGCCACCCTCACATACTTTGTGCTACCTCTGAGTGTTGGGGGGTATGACGCCCCTGGTCTCTGTGGTGCTGATGTAGTATGAACAAAAGCGTGGCAAATGGATCGATGCAGCCATTTTCAATTATGTATTAAGTTGGGAGAGAGAGAGAGGAAAAAGCAGAAAAAAACAACTACAACGAGCAGCTTGTGATTGCTTTCTATGAGCTGTGGTGTCAGAAGATAGAGATTGAGCTGCTTGGAATGAAAGGAGGCAGCTAGCAGATAATATATATATTTAGTTTTTTTTTGGGTGGGTGTGGTTTAGGCAATGTTAATGTACTCACTGGTGGCTGACAAAAAGGAAACAAAAAAAGAAGATACTGCCTGAGCACTCAGACTGACAGGAAAGGACAAGGGGACTCATTTCACCGTCGCACGATGACACTGTATTGATGAAATGGGGCTAGTGCCATCTCTGACCGTGGCATGATGCATCGCTGCGCAACGTACAATAAGACATCTTCCGAAACCTATTGGAGGTCTCTCTCCATCTTTCTCTCTCCCTTTCTCTCTCCCTACCTCTCTCCATCTTTCTCTCTGCTTGTCTACCTACCGCTCTCTCTGCCTGTCTCTCTCTTATCTCTCCCTGCCTGTCTTTCTCTTCTCTCTCTTTCTCTCTCCCTGCCTGTCTCTCTCTTCTCTCTCTCTCTCTCCCTGCCTGTCTCTCTCTTCTCTCTCTCTCTCCCTGCATGTCTCTCTCTTCACTCCCTCTGCCTGTCTCTCTCGCTCCCTGCCTGTCTCTCTCTTCTCTCTCTCTGTCTGTCTCTCTTCACTCTCCCTGCCTGTCTCTCTCTTCTCTCTCTCTCCCTGCCTGTCTCTCTTCTCTCTCTCTCTCCCTGCCTGTCTCTCTCTTCTCTCTCTCTCTGTCTGTCTCTCTCTTCACTCTCCCTGCCTGTCTCTCTGTTCTCTCTCTGCTTGCCCTTCTCTCTCTCCCTGCCAACAAAGCAAATTAATTAAACAAAACAAAGACAAAAACAGACATTAAAAGTAAACATTACACACAGAAAACATTTCAAGAGAGTAAAAAGCATTAAAACATTATATTATTAGTGATTAAAAAAATGTAGTATAACATTTAAAATGATACAGTATGTACAATGTTGTGATACTCTCTCTCTCTCTGTCCTTAACTCCCTCTCGCACCCACCCACCAGCTCAAATCTCCATTTTATATAGCCGGAGCGCTTCCATTGGTTGACTCAGTATAGCAATAGGCAGGAGTCAGGACACACCTAAGGCTGGATATGCTGGCATAATCTCCAAATCGCTTAATGCAACACATCACAGGATAATGGCAGCTTGCTTGCTGGTTATCGTGCAGAACGCCCTGTGCTCCCTCATTTTTTTCAGAAGAAAGAAGGGCAGCCTTGTTTGAGCAATTCATTTCAGTATACATTTCTGGACTGCAACATTGTAAGATTGTGCCCTCTGTATACACTGAGTGTACAAAACATTAAGGGCACCTTCCTAATATTGAGTTGCACCCTCCCCCCGTTTGCCCTCAGAAAAGACTCAATTCGCCGGGGCATGGACTCTACAAGCTGTTGAAAGCGTTCCACAGGGATGCTGGCCCATGTTGAATCCAATGTTTCCCACAGTTGTGTCAAGTTGGCTGGATGCCCTTAGGGTTGTGGACCATTGTTAATACACACAGGAAACTGTTGAGCGTGAAAAACCCAGCCGCGTTGCAGTTCTTGACACAGACCGGTGCACCTACTACCATATCCAGTTCAAAGGCATCTAAATATTTTGTCTTGCCCATTCACCGTTTGAATTGCATACATATACTACCATTCAAAAGTTTGGGGTCACTTAGAAATGTCCTTGTTTTTAAAGGAAAAGCTAATACTTGTCCATTAAAATAACATCAAATTGATCATAAATACAGTGTAGACATTGTTAATGTTGTAAATGACTATTGTAGCTGGTTAAAGCTGTTTTTTTAATGGAATATCTACAGTACATAGAAGGCCAGCACCCCGGAGTCGCCTCTTCACTGTTGACGTTAAGACTAGTGTTTTGCGGGTACTATTTAATGGAGCTGGCCGTTGAGGACTTGTGAGGCGTCTGTTTCTCAAACTAGACACTCTAATGTACTTGTCTTCTTGCTCAGTTGTGCACCGGGGCCTCCCACTCCTCTTTCTATTCTAGTTAGAGACAGTTTGCTCTGTTCTGTGAAGGGAGTAGTACACAGCGTTGTACGAGATCTTCAGTTTCTTGGCAATTTCTCACATGGAATAGCCTTCATTTCTGAGAACAAGAATAGACTGACAAGTTTAAGAAGAAAGTCTTTGTTTCGGGCCTTTTTGAGCCTGTAGTCGAATCCACAAATGCTGATGCTCCAGATACACAACTAGTCTAAAGCGGAGTTTTATTGCTTCCTTAATCAGCACAGCAGTTTTCAGCTGTGCTAACATAATTGCAAAAGGGTTTTCTAATTATTAATTAGCCTTTTAAAACGATAAACTTGGATTAGCTAACACAACGTGCCATTGGAACACAGGAGTGATGGTTGCTGATAATGGGCCTCTATACGCCTATGTATATATTCCATCAAAAATCTGCCATTTCCAGCTACAATAGTAATTTACGACATTAACAATGTCTACATTGTATTTCTGATCTATTTGATGTTATTTTAATTGGCAAATGGCCTTTCTTTCAAAAACAAGGACATTTCTAAGTGGCCCAAAGCTTTTGAACGGTAGTGCACACAGTTCATGTCTCAATTGTCTCAAGGCTTAAAAATCCCTCTTTAACCTGTCTCCTCCCCTCCATCTACAATAAAGTGTATTTATCAAGTGACATCAACAAGGGGTCATAGCTTTCACCTGGATTCATCCGGTCAGTCTATGTCATGGAAAGAGCAGGTGTTCTTAATGTTTTGTTGTCATTATATTTTTAGAGCGCAACTTGGCATATATAGCAATTCAAAATGTCAGACGGGCTCATGTTTCTAACTTGATCACTATTAATCCAAATAATTTGAGTGCTCTTCTCGACCATTGATGGCCTGATAAATCCTCTCCCCGCAAACATATGTGATCTTTCCTCCACATCTAAATGTGACAAGATAACATTAGGCTGGGTATCAGTCAAGCAAGACCTGATGAGAAGTTTGATATGTGCTCTAGCCGACCACGCAAAGGCACTATGGATTTATTTTCCCTAGTTGACGCAGACATGCTCAGGAAAGCGATATCACAACATAAGCCTTTGACCTGCCTTCTCGATCCTATCCCCACCACCTTCTTCTGAACAGTTTTTAATTGCATATCTGAAGAAGTGCAAGCTATTGTGAATCCCTCCCTGTTCACAGGCACTTCCCCCACTGCACCAAAAACTTCTATGGTGAAACCCCTTTCTGAAGAAAAGTAATCTAGATACTTCAGCTCTTAGCAATTTTCCGCCAATCTCCAACCTTCCATTCTTCAGCAGAATTCTGGAGAAATTGGTGTTCAAACAGCTAAATTATTTTTTTAAGTGCCAACTGGTTTTCGTGCCCACCACAGCACAGAGACAGCCTTAGTTAAAGTGATAAATGATCTTAGAGCCATAACAGATGCCAAACAGCTCTTGGTCTTTGTACTCTTGAATTTAAGTGCTTGCATTCAACACTGTTGACCACTATGTCCTTCTGGACAGACTGGAGAGGTGGGTTTGCATCTCTGGTCCAGTTCTAAATTGGTTTAGGACCTATTTAACCGGCGAGAGTTTGTCACCCTTGGTGAGCATAACGCAGAGAAAATACACATCATATGGCGTTCCACAAGGTTCGATGATTCAACAATTGAATTCACTGACAGAGAAAGAGCTAATGAAACACAAATTGACATTTACAGTAGTTGGCTGGCTAGTCTAACATTGACTAGCTTTCAATATATATTTCAAGTACACTCGAAAACAGATATTTATCTTGTTCAGTCTGGGAGCTAGCTATCTATTTCCAATAGTGTGTAACTGCAGCCCACAATTTGGGTTGTTCCTGCATGTGGGCATTCCTCAACACCCCCCCTCAAGCATCCTATTGGTTCCTTCATAAACACGCCCCCTCCCCTTCCCGTCCTTCTCGAGCATCCCATTGGTTCCTGCATGAATGCCTCCCCCGAGCACTTCATTTGCTGCTACATGAACACCCCCATCCATCACGACATCCTCATTCTTGTGACACTTTTGAATGTGGGTCAAAAGGAAAATTAAACAGAGTTTTTCTTGAGGAGTCCTCCTTGATAACTAGCGGGAACGACACCATGTCCTTTGCTCCCACCTGCCAAACACCTGCCCTCACAGTCATCAACAGAACTTCTGGAAAACAGTGCCCGACAGGCGGAGGCGAAGGACACTGTCTAACGGTCACCTTCACCTCCTGTGCACTTGAGAAAACCGTGCCTAACAGGCCGGGGCGAAGGACACTGTGTACCGGTCTCCACCGCTTTCAGATAGCACAGCAGGCGGAGGCTTGGGAGACACTGTGTGCAGGCTAGCTTGCTAGTTAGCAACACTGTGTGCTAGCATGCTAGTTAGCTAGCTAACACGATGTAGCCCCTGCTTCCTGTGTACCCGAGAAAACCATGCCCGACAGGCAGGGCAAAGGACACTGTCTACCGGTAACCCCTGCCTCCTGTCAGGACGGACCGCAGGCAGGAGGCTGGGGCAACACCGTGTGCTAGCTAGCTTGCTAGTTAGCGACACCGTGTGCTGGTTGGTTAGCTAGCACACAGTGTTGCTCCTGCCTATCGCCTGCTGTGTACCGGAGAAAACCCTTGCTGTTGTTAACAGAACTGTGGGAAAACAGTGCCCGACAGGTAACGGCTAAAGACACTCTACCGGTGTGTACTAGCGACAGCTAGCTACCGTTGTCGCCCCTGCCTCTTCTTCTTCTATGGGGTTTATCGGAGATTGGCCACCACCTACTGTACTGTAGTCCCCCTGCCTCACACCTATGCACCAGAGACATACAATAAAAATGGACCAATAGAAGTATAAAGAGGGGATCCTGGCAGGAATGCCCAGAATTGCGGGCTGCAGTTGCACCCATCTTGCTATATCTGTTCCTCTTCATCAGATAGCAGCTCACGTTGTCACGAGTCTGTGTTTACATTGTCGATAGAACCAGGCAGGCCATTGGCTGCCTTCATCTCGAGAGGTATGTACGGGAGAGGTAGTTCGGCATATTTGCTTGAGCGGCCGAGTCTTGAAATCTACTTTTTTTTATGAGAATATGTGCAAGAATTCATAGTGCCAACAAATGTTATAGTCATCATAAGAATGTTTTTACTGTCATATACAAAAAAATCCTCTCCTCCCTCGACAGGGATCGATCATATTCATGTTTAAAGGCTTCAGCCCACCACTTGTCTAGCCTTTGGAGAGAGCACCCACGAACTGTGAACTGTGAACTGTGAAGCAGAAAGAAAGCTAGAAGAAATATAGAAATATAGGACGTTGATATATTAATTAACTTACAAGAAACAAAGTTGTGCAGTATATATTTACTACTACAGAAGAATCAAGTGCTTAGAAAATCAGAGTGAGCTGAACTAGAGGGGAATTGGGATGTATTTTCCTTTGATGTGTTTGAACAGAAAATCCTGAGGCGTTAGCTTTATGCTAGCTAAACACTGTCTGTGTTGATGAATAACTAAAAACGTACATAATATTTATGATCTAAAACCAGTCAGGATATTGACATAAGCATGTGTGCTTTTGAGAGTGACCATCATTTCGATTTTTAGAACGTTTATCATTTTTGCTTTTGCTATTGCTACCTTGTGCCTTTTTATTTGTATGAGAGTGATTGGACAGTAATGGTGCTCAGTTTTTTTTGCATTCTCACAGGGGAGAAGAACGTGGGTTTTGCAACACAATCCGCAAATCCTTTTGAGACCTCTACATGTAAAAATAGTTATCATTACAGAACAGTTACTGAAGCTTTGTTGTTGATAAAAGTAAGAAACGGAATCATTGATTATTCTGCACGTTCTGTGCAGACTGGTTTTTGCACTCCCTTTTGATTCGAACGGCACCAGCGCCACCTGTCATCTTTTACAAACTACGTTTCGTCTGTAAAAGACCTGGGCTCGTCATCTACAGCTTCGACAACATCCTCATTGCATCATTGCTATAGAGGGACATGTGACTGGTAGGAACCGAACTGAGATAATCGAGTGCACTCACATTTTTTATTTTTTTTATTGGGTACTTATTTTCTATTACTACTGTATTGGACAAAACGGTGTTGTTGCGAATGAATGGTCATGGCGGTTGTGATGCTCTGTTGTTTTACGTTGATCTATGAACAGGGGGGAAAAAAAGAAAACGAACGATACATTTCAACTTCAAAGGTATATCACTGAGTCCTTGCAGTATTCTTCCTTTAGTAGATAATGAATGTTTTTTTCAGATACCAGTCTCCTTTCGAACTTAAATAGACCGCTTGCACATCGTACATAGTAACCAAAAGTAGTTCCTAGTGTGTTACACGCGCGAGCTCACACACACGGGAGCCCTGACGCACGCACAGCCACATGTACGCAACAAAAAAGACACACACACACACACACTTCCCCCCAACCCCACACACAACGAGCTGACCGGTGACACTGTGGTCGGTCAAGGACTGACACAGTACCGTGTGATGAAATGCTATACTGTATGTACTGTATGTCAGGGTCATCTCTTGACACGAATTTCTAGTCCATCAAAAATATGTAAACCTGAACCGCTCAGGCGGCACGCCACGTGTCAATTCAGCAGTATGTGGTTACACAATGAAGAGCATCATCCCAGGGAAACGCATGTTAAGCATTAGGCTAGTGTGTCATGTTGACAGAAGTGACATAAGAACAATCACGGGAAGAGATATCCCAGGGTATCTATGAATGTATGGTATGGTGGTAAATATGATCCGTATAGAAGATCACTAGGATTCACCGTTGTTCTAAGACTGTTCATTCTTTTTTTAGGGGGCGCTTAACATAGGCTGTTATTACAGTAATACAAGTGCAGTGTGGCATGTGTTATTAAATTGGATTGAGTTGAGACTGGGAGTAGAGGGAGGATTTAATAAGATGAAACGCATGGCCGCCTCCATCACACAACTTGTGTGGCACATTAGCCAACACATAATGAACCCTAACATACTGTTTTTTGGGTGATTGCATTATATATACGTATAGTCACCTAATCAGGGTCATTTTGGGGAGGGCGAGAGATGGGTGGACCTAGAGTGAGCGTATCCGTGTGTGTGCTTGTGTGTGTGTGTGTTTTGTTATATGTGTTTGTTTCAGTCACCCACAAACAGCAGGGGGTACTGAGGTGCTTTAGTGGAAGAAAGCATCGCCCCAGGAGACAGGCTCCCCTCTGCTCTTTCATTTGCTACTTATTCACTCGCCTGGCTATGGTGGCCCTGAGGAACACGGGGGGCCAAACACCATGTTTATCCACACTTCATTATACATGACCTTATTGGTAGTCCATCTACACACAGTCACTGCCCATTAATCTTCCAATACAGCCATCCAGGATACCCCTAAAGCCCCAAAACATTGAGCCTGTATAAAAAAAGGCAACAGTGGGAAATAGCATTGTATATTAATGCTTTGAAGCATGGGGGATAATTCACAATAGCCTACAGGGGTATGGGAATGGCTATCATCTCGTTGCTAGCCCTCAGACAGAAGATGAAGGTGGCTAACTGGCCGTCCATCTGTTTGTGTGTGTCTGTTTGTGTATGCTCAGCACTCGAGCAGTGACAAAGAACAATCTCTCTCTCTCTCTCACGGAAGACATTTTGAATTGAAGCGTGCTGGGGACAAGTGGAATCAGAGAGATGGAAAAGGAGCCAGAGGGAGGGAAAAAGAGGAGCGAGAGGAAGAGACAGAACAGATTTTCAAATGACTAAGTGTGGATGGGGGGTTGTTGTCATTGCACGGGAGAGAAATGAGAAGATAACATGATTGATACGTGTTGTTCAGATCGGCAGCCTCCGTGTTGTGCGCCTCATGGGTTTTTCTCTCCCTCTGATATAAATCTAACCTGTCAGCTGTCCTTAAAAATCATCAACGTGGTATTCCAAGCTCAGATGAGCCGATAACTTACTCTGGTGTATCCAAGCAGCCCCCTCTCCCTCTTCAGAAGTCACAAAATCCAAAGAATGGATTTGAGAAGGTAACGATGGACCACTGAAGTGCACATCAGTTCGAACTCTGTTCAAGTGAATCCTAGTTCACCCAGTCCCGAATTAAATACATTTATGGAATACTCAGGATATCTGCATTCTTTGGAATGGTAAGCAGCATTCCACAACAGAGCCATGCAGTTGATCAGGATTCAACAGTAGTCAGACACTACAGTACAGAAAGCCCAAGTTCCCAAACTGGGAGACTTTTAAGGTTCTTTACTATCAAACTGTACACAAAGCAATGCAACAACGTAAGCTCATCCATGCCAGATCAGCCTTCAAAACCGAACCCTGACCCTAAGGACAACAGAACCGCCGAATAAGGAAGGGTGTAATTACTAACGTGTTCTCTCGTGTAAAGGGGCTATCGATTCCCGCCCAAGCCTGCAGCAGAGCTCGCTATAACATTAGTAAATCGCTGATGAGCTCACGGATCTCTGATTCGATGGCATCTCGTCCTATCGACAAAAGACTCCGGGAACAATGAGCCTCCCCGTCGACCGCCTTGCTCTTCTATTCCACTAGAATAGGTGATTACTGTATATCGATCTGTAGACTCTGATTGTGCTCCTATAATTAAGGCTGTAATTTGTAGTCTGCTGAGCTGGTTTTCTGCCGAGCACACCCACCTTTGTAGAGCCACCCGTTCCATTTTTACCCCCACCACCAGCGCTGGTTTGGCCTTGAGGTGAATATGACCATCAAACACAAAACACGGCGGTTTATTTTTGTTTCCAATAATGCCATCGATGGGTGGCTCATCCATATTGAAATGGGTTATCTGTAGTAAAGGATTGTGGGTGGCTGGTATCGCTCGTTTTTTTTGTTGTTATCTTGTAAGAGGATTGCTTTTGAGCTATGGTTGGAATAAATGCATTATAGGCATGGGGTCAAGGGATGAGGGTTACTTGTGCGCTAACGTAAGCTTTCACCAATTTTATGGTAAGGCACGCATGCAGCACCTATGTTGCATGAAGATTCTTGCATGGTTAGTAAACCTAGCTTCTCAAGGATAGTAGCTTATACAATCTGAACATGGATTGTATGGTGTGATTGAATACAATTATCCAGACAAACCCATTTTAGCCCTTATTAAACTACAGCGAGTTATGTTTGAGGAAAGTTCTGGAATACAACTTCCTCATACATGTAACTATGGACAGACGGAATGAGCAGGAAATATTTAGCGACATTTTTCAAATGATCAATTACTAACCGTATTGTTTGCATATTCAATACAACTGCATGTGGACCTATTTACATTCTCTAGCAATTATTTGAATTTATTCCACAGTCAAATGTTTACCTCGCATGCTATCCAGCGGTAGATGAATGAATATGGAATCATATCAAGGCCTTCAGCAATGGTTAAACCGTCAAATGAAGACAGATTCAAACAAGATGGCTGTGCTGCAGTACTGCGTTTGAATAATCTGCATCGTCCATCACCCCACTACACTTCACTACAGTACACGTTGACAGGTACATAAAGTGCCTTTCTAAGTGTCTATAAAGTTTACAGTGCCCTATGGGAAAGAAGACCAGCGAACAAGGCTTTCAAGCACCACTCAGTATGAAAAGACCCTTGATTAAAACTCAATTGGATCCCACCTTTACACTCAATTTTTAGTGTCATTTGAATTTTAAATTGGCTGTCATTCTGATTGACAACCATTTTAAGGGCACACAAAGAGCAGTTGAGATATTGTGGTGATGAAGGAAAAAAAATGTATGAAGTCAAAAAAGAGAAACAAATAAATGTCAATGAAAATAACGTGTTAAGCCTATGATGTAACAAGGTCTTTTGCTGGGTGTCCCCCATGCGTCAAAAATAATACCGTTGACATCCCCCCTAACAATGTCAGGCCATTGAGCATGGGGTCCAAGTGACAATTTGACAGTAGTGTGTGTGTGTGAGGGTTTTTCTCTGACCTTTACAGGTTACACATCCTCCCTGCGAGTCAATTGCTACTTGCAGCCCACACACGCACGCAAGCACACACACACACATACACAACCCACCCTCGTTTCCCTGAGACTGTTGGCATTTTAACGAGCGTTCCCTTTAACATTTTAGACCTATTCCAGTGTTTTCTCTTCTTGTTCTCTCCCTCAGTGAGGTGATTTCAGGTGGTAAAGGATTAACGAGATGCACTTAGACAAAAGAGGCTTTAATTGCCCGTTGCCGGGGAAACTGCCCATTTCTAACCCACTGGCGAAAGGCCAATCTGATGGCATTGTGACTCAAGATCGACCTGCCTCTCTCGCGCTCTCTTTCTCTACCTCATTTCCTCACTTTCCCTAATTTCCTCCACAGTCGGAGTCTGGCAGGTGACTATTATCACAGTGGTAGCAAGTGTACTCTCAAAGCCTGACAGAGTACATATCACTCAAGCCAATGCTTAATGTAGGCTCAAATGGGTCTGTAAAGACCCGGGCCTGCTTTCCTTATAGCAATGGAACTTAGGCCTATGAGTGTTTTAACGATGCATCTTTCCTACCAATGGCCGACGATGTAACATGCGTTTCCAAAAACACCACTCAGAGTGAACAGGCTGTGCTGCTCTTGGATCACTTTTCTCAATTTAAATCTTACCTTAACATTCAAATTATTTCACAATACTGATGACGGATCAGATGCTAGAGAGATTTGGTGATCCTTTCCCCCCTTTTTCTGGGGCCTGGAGTTTTTCCTGATTTCATGACCTGGTTGGGTAAAACTCTGGGACCCATTCTTAGCTTCTGACAAAATATTATTATTACAGATAGCTTTCCTTTTCATCTGTGCAATGACTATAGGGCTGGGGGTTTCTTGGCGGGTCACGTGAATTGGAAACACTCCTGGCCTAAGGTGGATTAAACCCTTTCAAATTACCACAAACCTTTTTATCATTCATTCTGGATCTGATATCAAAAGAGCCAGAGACAACAACTTCAATGGACAACATACTCTGCCGATTAGTGAACTACTATAGCAGGGCTGAGTGTTATGCAAACAATGGTTATAATGACAAAATATTAATTTCGTTTTATACACAATGTTAAGCAGTGGACTTTGACAAATAAAAAAATCTAACAAGACAGCTTACATTTCACATCATACACAGTAGAATGTACAGTTGAAGTCAGAAGTTTACATACACCTTCAGCCTAATACATTTAAACTCAGTTTTTCACAATTCCTGAGATTTAATCCTAGTAAAAATTCCCTGTCTTAGGTCAGTTCGATCACCACTTTATTTTAAGAATGTGAAATGTCAGAATAATAGCAGATTTATTTCAGCCTTTATTTCTTTCATCACATTCCCAGTGGGTCAGAAGTTTACATACACTCAATTAGTATTTGGTAGCATTGCCTTTAAATTGTTTAACTTGGGTCAAACGTTTCGGGTAGCGTTCCACAAGCTTCCCACAATAAGTTGGGTGAATTTTGGCCCATTCCTCCTGAAAGAGCTCGTGTGACTGAGTCAGGTTTGTAGGCCTCCTTGCTCACACACACTTTTTCAGTTCTGCCCACAAATGTTCAATGTAATTGAGGTAGGGGCTTTGCGATGGCTACTCCAATACATTGACTTTGTTGTCCTTAAGCCATTTTGCCACAACTTTGGAAGTATGCTTGGGGTCATTGTCTACTTGGAAGACCCATTTGCCACCAAACTTTAACTTCCTGACTGAGGTCTTGAGATGTTGCTTCAATATATCCACATAATTTCCCTGCCTCATGATGCCATATTATTTTGTGCAGCAAAGCACCCCCACAACATGATGCTGCCACCCCCGTACTTCACGGTTGGTACGGTGTTCTTCGGCTTGTCAGCCTCCCCCCTTTTTCCTCAAAACATAACGATTATAATTATGGCCAAACAGTTCTATTTTTATTTCATTAGACCAGAGGACATTTCTCAAAAAGTACGATCTTTGTCCCCATGTGCAGTTGCAAACCGTAGTCTGGCTTTTTTATGGCAGTTTTGGAGCAGTGGCTTCTTCCTTGCTGAGCGGCCTTTCAGATGATGTCGATATAAGACTTGTTTTACTGTGGATATAGAATCTTTTGCTACCTGTTTCCTCCAGCATCTTCACAAGGTCCTTTACTGTTGTTCTGGGATTGATTTGCACTTTTGGCACCAAAGTACGTTCAGCTCTAGGAGACAGATGGCGTCTCCTTCCTGAGTGGTATGACGGCTGCGTGGTCCCATGGTGTTTATACTTTGCGTACTATTGCTTGTACAGATGAACGTGGTACCTTCAGGTGTTTGGAAAGTGCTCCCAAGGATGAACCAGACTTGTGGAGGTCTCCAATTTTTTTTCTGGGGTCTTGGCTTATTTCTTTTGATTTTCCCATGATGTCAAGCAAAGAGGCACTGAGTTTGAAGGTAGGCCTTGAAATACATCCACAGGTACACCTCCAATTGACTCAAATGATGTCAATTAGCCTATCAGAAGCTTCTAAAGCCATGCCATAATTTTCTGGAATTTTCCAAGCTGTTCAAAGGCACAGTCAACTTAGTGTATTGCAAACCGTGAATTATAAGTGAAATAATCTGTCTGTAAACAATTGTTGGAAAAATTACTTGTGTCATGCACAAAGTATAACTGACTTGCCAAAACTATAGTTTGTTAACAAGAAATTTGTGGAGTGGTTGAAAAACAAGTTTTAATGACTCCAACCTAAGTGTATGTAAACTTCCGACTTCAACTGAATGTGTAAATCATAAAACTACTAACCTAGTGTTGTTGTTCTGGTCTCCTTCTGGCACACCAGAGGTTAGTTACCTGTCTCCTCACTGTAGGAACTTTGAGCACCAGGGAACCAACCTCTGGAGGGCCATAAGCTACTTTCAATATTTTAATTGAAAATACACTGCTCAAAAAAACACTGAAAGTGAACACTGAATAACACATCCTAGATCTGAATGAATGAAATATTCTTATTAAATACTTTTTTATTTACATAGTTGAATGTGCTGACAACAAAATCACACAAAAATGATCAATGGAAATCAAATTTATCAACCCATGGAGGTCTGGATTTGGAGTCACACTCAAAATTAAAGTGGAAAACCACATTACAGGCTGATCCAACTTTGATGTAATGTCCTGAAAACAAGTCAAAATGAGGCTCAGTAGTGTGTGTGTGGCCTCCACGTGCCTGTATGACCTCCCTACAACGCCTGGGCATGCTCCTGATGAGGTGGCGGATGGTCTCCTGAGGGATCTCCTCCCAGACCTGGACTAAAGCATCCGCCAACTCCTGGACAGTCTGTGGTGCAACGTGGCGTTGGTGGATGGAGCGAGACATGAGGTCCCAGATGTGCTCAATTGGATTCAGGTCTGGGGAGCGGGCAGGCCAGTCCATAGCATCAATGCCTTCCTCTTGCAGGAACTGCTGACACACTCCAGCCACAAAAGGTCTAGCATTGTCTTGCATTAGGAGGAACCCAGGGCCAACCGCACCAGTATATGGTCTCACAAGGGGTCTGAGGATCTCATCTCGGTACCTAATGGCAGTCAGGCTACCTCTGGCGAGCACATGGAGGGCTGTGCGGCCCCCCAAAGAAATGCCACCCCACACCATGACTGACCCACCGCCAAACCGGTCATGCTGGAGGATGTTGCAGGCAGCAGAACATTCTCCACGGCGTCTCCAGACTCTGTC
Organism: Oncorhynchus tshawytscha; assembly: GCF_018296145.1. Classification (NCBI taxonomy): domain Eukaryota; kingdom Metazoa; phylum Chordata; class Actinopteri; order Salmoniformes; family Salmonidae; genus Oncorhynchus; species Oncorhynchus tshawytscha. The sequence goes on from NC_056438.1 coordinate 28,347,912, forward strand.
ACGTCTGTCACATGTGCTCAGTGTGAACCTGCTTTCATCTGTGAAGAGCGCCAGTGGCGAATTTGCCAATCTTGGTGTTCTCTGGCAAATGCCAAACGTCCTGCACGGTGTTGGGCTGTAAGCACAACCCCCACCTGAGGACGTCGGGCCCTCATACCACTCTCACGGAGTCTGTTTCTGACCGTTTGAGCAGACACATGCACATTTGTGGCCTGATGGAGGTCATTTTGCAGGGCTCTGGCAGTGCTCCTCCTTGCACAAAGGCAGAGGTAGCAGTCCTGCTGCTGGGTTGTTGCCCTCCTATAGCCTCCTCCATGTCTCCTGATGTACTGGCCTGTCTCCTGGTAGCGCCTCCATGCTCTGGACACTACGCTGACAGACACAGCAAACCTTCTTGCCACAGCTCGCATTGATGTTCCATCCTGGATGAGCTGCACTACCTGAGCCACTTGTGTGGGCTGTAGACTCCGTCTCATGCCACCACTGGAGTGAAAGCACTGCCAGCATTCAAAAGTGACCAAAACAACAGCCAGGAAGCATAGGAACTGAGAAGTGGTCTGTGGTCACCACTTGCAGAATCACTCCTTTATTGGGGGTGTCTTGCTAATTGCCTATAATTTCCACCTGTTGTCTATTCCATTTGCACAACAGCATGTGAAATGTATTGTCAATCAGTGTTGCTTCCTAAGTGGACAGTTTGATTTCACAGAAGTGTGTTTGACTTGGAGTTACATTGTGTTGTTTAAGTGTTCCCTTTATTTTTTTGAGCAGTGTAATATCCCCTTTTTCACAAAGTACATTTTATTGAAGGTCAATCATTCTATTGAAGGTCACTCATTCTATTGCACTATATTCTAACCAAACCTGCATTACCAGTTCATATCAGTAAGTGTCACTATGCACTAGCTAGTCTAAAAAGAATGATGTCATGATTGCTGCCGGTCTCTGTATTAGTGAAAGTTATGGGGGTGCTAGAACCCATAAATAATTAATAACATTTCTGCATTAGCCAACAAGTTCATATTGTCTGTGTAGACTGCTCTGTGGCTGATTTTTTATTTTTTTACTTTTAAGGTAGTAAACATTTGTGAATAATCACCAGCAGTGGAAATAAAATAATATGCCAACATTACTGCACTAACAAACAGTCTGTATCCCTTGGCCTTGATTAGGAGCAGCAGTTTAATCTTCTTTATCCTGTGCCAAACACAGTGAGTCTAAATGATTAACGTTAGCTGCCTGATTGCATCAAGCTAGCTAACTAATGTTAGCTAGCTATCTTTCGAATGAATACCATTCTAGCTAGTTTTAGAGGACGACTAAACTGCTTTTATCAATACTTATATTTTCCATTCAAATTTGTGTTCGCTCTCTCATGAGGCAGGCAGGAAGGCTGAAAAGCAGCATGAGCGAAGAAAGAAACCAAGGCCTTATGCCCTTGGGGGAATTCCCGTCACCATCTTGGAGGGCGGTCCAAATGATTAACCACGCAAGGGAAGTTTGAAAACGTAAGCCCCTCAGCCCTCGTTTCTAGTTGGCTTTGCGAGTGTACAATTCTGTTCACTCCGGGGCCTGAAACACCCTATAATTAAATGTGCGACGTTTGTACATCCACTTACGAAAAGTCAGCAAAAACGTAAAATCAACATCAATGGAGAAGTCAACGTACAAGTGTAAGTAAAAAACAAATGCAAATAAGTTCAATTGTGCTACTAATGCACATGATGGCACAAACACGTCTAAATATGCTTTTGTTTGGTTATCTTTTGGAAATTGTAGAAGTAAAACATGTTTCTTCTTCAGAAGTTCCAGCTAGGCAGGCTAACGTTAGTTAGCTAATTCATTTGCTCGCTATTATACAGTAGGTGTATATTAATAATGATATATTTAATATAAGTAGACATGCACTCATAATGGACTGTAGCGCATATAAAGCAACCACAAGCTACCGGTGGCCGCCAGCCAAGGGTGGTCCATTTAAAAATCATTCCTTCCTCCCTCGCCCCTCGACCTGCAAATGTATACTCGCCAGACATGATACGTCATCAGAAGTCTCCACTTCATTTGAGGGCTGAGGGGATGGGGTGTGTCTTTTTGAGTGTTTGGACCGCAGCCCAAGTGCAGAGTCAAACGACAAAGTGCTGGTGCAACCTAACATAGTTGTTGAGAAGTGTGGTTGATGAATCTCTGTAGGCTGTACCTAAAGAGACCACTGTGACTGACAAGTGAATCCACCTGTCGCAGCGAGCATGGGGGTTACCTTGTGAAGTCCCAGGGACAGAGTTGTATTCACTAGACAAAACAGAGGCAAACAGGCTGAGGGGGAAGTACTATGTAATCTTGTTCAATGAGAAATGCCTGCTTTCTTTTCTGTTGTATAATGTTTCTCTATGACGTGAACTAATGAATACTTCTCATAAACATGTTCGGTGCTGCTGCTTTGAAAGTGGTGCGGTGGCACCAAACCAGATTGAAAAGTACCGTGGCAAATTCTGCCACGTGTTATCTGGTACCAATGATAGGACAGGCCTATACAATAACAGGGTTCAACATCAGTCCAATACCTAAACAATGCATTGTAAGAGACACATACAGTACAGTGTACTAGAGTAAGACATTTCAAACACAAAGGAAGAGGAACTAAGATGGCATTGAAGCCTGCAATAGCACACTAGCACCGACAATGACTATTTGCTTCCGTACAATGACTCTTCACACTGGGGGTGGGGGGAAGCATTATAATTGCATTGAAATACAGGCCAACTGCCTGTAGAAATACATAAATCGTGTTTAATGAAATGCACTTTTGTGCACAGTTCTTTGTGAGTTACTGTCGATAAAAGCCGAGGGAAATGAAAGGGTTGGGGGGGGGGTCTGACGTTGAGGGGTGGCTGACATTGTTTTCCATGGGTTTGTTTAAATTGTATTGAATCCCTGGCAAATTGCCTGAAGAATCATTCCACGTAAATTGCTTTAGTTAATATGTTAATGTCAAAGCCGCTAGGGGTAGGTGAGGTTAGAAGGGGAAAAGGGCGGTCTGGCTGTCTTGGTTTGACTGCTGGGTTGAGCTGGAGAGAAACAGACACAGAGAATTCCCAACTCTAGGTCAGTCTGGGGCTTTGAAACAAAGGCTCTTCTATATTATCGACTTGGTATTGTGAATGAAACAAACATGGCTCTGAAACTGTCGATGGCTCTAGCTTTCATATCTGTAACACACTAAAAGACTGGAGTGAGTTTAAATTCTCAAAGGGCACATTGATTAAAAGAGACAACCATGGTCTTTGTGTGTCGGGTTAAAACTCTTTCCAAATTACGACTTAGTCCTTTCTCTCTCGTTGTCATTTCCAGTAGCAACCAACCTTCCCACGTTTTAAAGATGTAATCCCAACTAGAAACATGGCACTGTGTTAAGAGTGCAGTGGGAGAATTGATTCCCTGTTTAGGAAGGAAGGAGGGGAGAAACATGAGACAAAGTGGGCAAAAGAAAATGGCGAGACAGAGAATGGCTGTACTTTCAGTTGTTTAACCACAAAAAAAAAGTGCTAGTGGCCACAGGAGAAGTTGTATAATGAGCAGAAACTTGTTGCTAGAGTGTTGACCTTTATAATCCATGTATTGGTTCTCCCTGCTGGCTCACAGCAGGGGCGCTATTGTGACAGCCTGAACAGGAAGTGCTCAGAGACCTAGCTTCCTGATAACCACGTTATCCAACGCAAGTTCCAAATACAGACTCTGCCCTGTGATGTTTATGCAGAGTGAGGTCCCTGTGTCTCTCTCTGAATGTCTCCCTCGCTCCCTGTCTGACTCTTTCTCTCTCTAAATGAATCCAACATAGGTAATGGGTTGCTCGGTGTCTCCTGTGTATTATATATTGGTTAAGAGCATCAACAATGTAGCCAGTGAAGAAAATGGGGCCCTATGCTCGCGTGGCCCTCCGTGGCACACACACTCACTCTCTCTACACCCAACAAATGAGTCGTCGTTAGCGACACCTCTATGGCGTGCCGTCTATAGAGGGTGATAGGCTGTTTGTTTAATAACCACGTCTGCATTTACATTTCACTCCTGACTGCACAGTCCGCTTAGCCAGACAAGGCGGTTATGACATCACTCTGGAGTTGGGGTATGTGTGTGTACTTCCAAACTTAGCAGATAACTTAACAGTACAGGCACATGCACCGTCCCACACACAAATACAGACCCCCAACACTTTAATTCCGTCTAGAAAGTTAAGCAAATTCCAATGCGTTCTCCTGCAGACATGGCCGACGTGGGGAGCCCCCCATGTCAGGCTGTGGCCTCGTACCGGGCACCACCCTAATTAAAATCTCTCTCTCTCTCTCTCTCTCAACCCCATCTCTCTCAACTTTACACTTTTCTCACTCACTTAACTCACATTCGTAGCTCCGTCCCACTCTCTCTCTCTGCCCTCCAGGCCTGTACCATAACCCTGATTTTATTATCCAAAATGAATGTGTTCTTTCCCTACCTCCCTGAGCTCTGGTACACAGTCTCTGCTTTATTGACTGTCGGTCAACATCTGCTGTTGGCTTTAACGAGGCACTTAGCCTCTGAAGACTGCTAATTAGACATATGAGCCTTTCTTTCTCACCCACTCATCACACACACACACACAAACACACACACACACACACACACACACACACACACACACACACACACACACACACACACACACACACACACACACACACACACACACACACACACACACACACACACCCAGGTAAAATGCAGTGTGTGGGCACTGGATGAGCTCACGATGAGCTGCGTGGTTGTGTGTGTACTGTATATACTGTGAGTGTGTGTAGGCATGATTATAATATGTAGGCGTGGAGACCCGTGGAGACCCTAGGGCTGAGTTGGTTTCCATTAGCCCAGTAAAAGACAAGGTTTTTGACAGTGTGAGAGGTTGTTTATTTCAGCGGGTGTGACATACCTGCTAATGAGTCTAAGTGATATAAGTCTGAGAATCCTAACGCAGTGGTCGCCAACTGGTCGATCTCAATCTTCAAGGCATTCCTAGTCGATCACCAAATATTTCTGTAGAAAAGTCAACGAACGATAAAGGCTTGCGCTCCTTTTTTAAAAAACGTGTTGAGCTGTTGCCGGTAGGTGCACTTGATTCAAAAGTCCTGCACACCATGTAAGCAAAGTGTTCCCATGAGACAAACTCCGCCTGGCCGGCGGACCGGCAAATCTGTGACTAAATCAAGTGCACCTACTGCGCTGCCCAATCGGATAGCTCAACTCACCGTGGCTACAGAGCTTCCATGACCCTGGCAACAGACAAGTTTAATAGGCTACAGCCTACGTAAGATTAAATAGCTTTTAAAACCATGACCACCGAGAGACTGTCAACGAATACAGCAAAGAGCTGCTGTTTTTATGAGTGAGTTCATGTTTAAGTTTATATTCAGCACTGTCACTGTTTTTATTCAACACTATTACAAAACGAACTTCTCCATACTTCCACTCGGGCTGCAGCCGCAATGAATGAGTAGTGATAGCCCTGCGTTTTATTATTATTAGCAGCCCGGCGTGTCGATTTTAATATGAAGGAATATTGAACTTTCTCTGGTCATAGGAATAAGACGAAGGAAAAAGGAAACCGCACACTGCCCTTTAATAAGCCTTACGCATCGACCTCGAGGCCTTCGTCAGAGCTTTTTAAATCAGCACCCTTATGTGGACCTAGCCCCGCCCACATCCATTCCACCCATCGAAACGGGTTGGAGGCGAAGGAAAAACAAATAAGTGCTCCCAAATATAACAATATGCATTTCATAACTATTCAAATAAAGTGTGTATAAGATGTATTAAACACACCTGTAAAACATTCTCTTTTACTCAGAGTATTATTAATATCACCTCCCCTGTCTGATATCTTAACTTTCTCTATGCCACACAATCTATCATTTATCACCGGACCCAGCTTTGCCGGCTGAATTTAAAAATCCACCACTTATTGTATATAGGAGAGGTCGCAATTTACGCAAATTGGTCCATGCCAACTGCTAACCACAAAAGAAAATCAGCCAGGCTCTTTTACGCCGTCTTCCAAATGGTAGCTATAAACGCAGACGATGTGCACATTGCAACAACATGATAAAGTGTGAATATTTCTGCCACATACAGGAAAACGGTTCCAAATAAATAACATTATTACGTGTTCCACCAACCATGTTATTTACATTATTAAATGTCCATGCGGGCTGTGCTATGTAGCTAAAAACCTCTTGTTCTCTCAAACAGAATCAGTGAACATAAGAGTTCAATCAGGAGACACGACAGGGATTACCCAGTCGCAGTACATTTTAATGACCTAAAACATGACATTTCTACCTTTTAGATTTTGTGGCATAGAGAAAGTTAAGATATCAGACAGGGGAAATTATATGAATAACACTGAGTTAAAGAGAATGTTTGTGGATTTTCACCCTCCAGCCCCTATTTCAGATTACTCTGACGTTTTTCTTGCGCCGTACCCAATGATTAATGAAAACTTGCTTGGTAGGTCGATGTCTTCATTGTGGTTTTACAGACGTGTTTAATACGTTTTATGTACACACTTTATTTGAATAGTTATGAAATGCATATTGTTATATTTGGTATCACTTATTTGTTTTCCCTCGACTCCAACCCCTTCCGATGGGTGGAATGGATGTGGGCGGGGCTAGGTCTACATAAGGGTGCTAATTTTAAAAAAACTCACAAAAGCTCTGACAAAGGCCGTGAGGCCGATACGTAAAGCTTATTAAAGATCAGTGATGCTATCAAGAGCAGTGTGCGGTTTCCTTTTTCCTTCGTCTTGTTCAACTGTTACCATGCACCTGCAAAAAAGATTGCCCAGATGTGCGAGTGTCTTTTGAATTCTGGTCATTGGAACAACATGAATTTGTGCATGAGGCAGATGTGGAGCGACTCGAGTTTCGCCATCAGGTGGAAGACGGTGTCCCCTCTCTTTGGTCAGTCTTACAGGAGGAAAGGAAGGAGAGAGCAGGGACCATGAGAGACGGTTGGGAAAAATCATTTTGAATTCCAAGTCGGAAACTCGGGCATCTTTCTAGAGCTCCGACTTTTCGGCCTGAAGATCACTGACGTGGTGATTTGACCTCGTTGACCGTCAGATGCAGGTACCATCACTCCAGTAAAATTAAAATAAAACATTATTTCAATTCATGCTCCACAGTGCCTCACAAGTGCTAAAGCAACTGATCTATTTTGTTATCAAAGCTCAAGTTTTTAAATATAATATGGTCTGATCAACAATATTGGCAGACCAATCATATAGCCAATATGCTGTGATAATGTATTAGGCCCACTGCCCAAACCTTATTCCTACAAAACCGTTTGTGTGAGGTTAAAAAAATCCGAGCAGTAGATCTCAGCTTGCTTTTTGACTGTGAAAGTTATCTTGAAAAAGGTTGGTGACCACTGTTCTAACGTATGTAATGCGAGTCGTGACTGCATTGCTAATAGCTCAGGAAACAGTGACATCTCCATCTGTTGTGGACATGCTGACAGCCAGGTAAGAAAAGATAGTACTTTATTAATCCCCCAAAGGGGAAATTTGATAGGGGTATTGGAGTGCCTGAAAGGTGTGGGATGCTTCAGAATATATTGCTAGTGCTAAATGCATTGCTATTGCTGGCATCATAGCTACCGCAGTTAGCATCATGACTAGAGATGTTAGCATTATAGCTAGAGTGGTTAGCATAATAGCTAGCACGGTTAGCCTCTTGGCTATAGGGAACCTCATACCGAGTTCTTGTTGTTACATTGAGTCTACCACCGAGGAATGTGTGCATGAGAGAACTAGCTCTTGCAAGAGGGACCCAGTGGGGGATTCCACAGTAGCTGGGCTCACATTGAGGAATCAACAACAAACTCCATGGGGTGTATTGCGGGTTGGAGGGAAGAGTGCTAGCTAGGCGCAACAGGACGTCACTGGGTCATCCTAGCGTATTTAGTCCAGATGCTAATGAAGGGATTCTGGGGAAGTGTCCTGCTGTTTACTTCCCTGAAATGAGAGAACAGAGGACTTTAGGGAAGGAGTTTGGGGCAACAAAACTGCCTTTGATCGTAGTGAACACGCTACATTGGCAGTTTATGTATCTGCCATGTGAAGATGAGAGAGGGAGACAGAGGCAGGGTGCAATGTGATTGGTGGCTGACGCTGTGGTATTTCAAGGTCCCACAAGCTGGATAAAAAGCGAAGCCGGTCCTTTGTTAAAATACTTTGTGGCTTTGTAATACAAAACAGGGATGAGCCAGACAGAAAGGAAAGGAGACGTGTTGAGAGGGATTGACGAGTTAGTGTGAAATAAAGAGATCGAGAGAAGAAAGTAGAGTGAAAGACAGGTGGTTCTATGTAGAGATATCTGTTGATCTTCCCATTGCGGGCGGATCACCCGCGTCTCAGAAAACCCCACCCAGAGGGGAGAGCATGAGGTTCATTACACTCCCCGCTCTTACCCCACGCCACCCACCCCTCGCCACTACTACTCAATAGTGCCAATACAGCCACCCCAACCTACGCTCATCCCCATCCCCTCTTTTTGAAGTTTCCCCCAGAGCCCTACATCAATATTTCAACCATTTTCCCCTCTCTCTCCATTTCTGTCCGTCGCTCCTCCCTTTCGCGCTCCCTCTCTCACATACCCTTAGCAGGAATCTTTCAACAGCGAGATTCCCTCACTCTCTCCCGCTCACTCTTCCTCCCACCATCCCACCGTACCACACTCCATCCATCCCTCCCTCCTACCATCCCTCCATCCCTCAAGAACTCTTGCTGGCAGGATGCAGTGTACTAGGAGCCAAAGGAAATCTGACACACTTAATTAGAATTAATACAATTACCATTGACAGGGATCTTGTTAAAAACTTTCTGCAGAATGAAGGCATGGATTATTTCTCTCTTATGATCCCTTGACAGTGTTTTCATCCGCCTATTGAACAATCTCTTCCTCAAAGGAAAAGCACATTGGTGTACCACATATAAGATGTGTTTCATAAATCGAATAGGCCACCGAAGCCAGCAATTATTGTATGTATTTTTTAGGATTTTAGATTAAGCTGTGATGCAAAATTATTTCAAATCCCTCTCTCTCCTCCTGTCACAGCCATTCTCCCCTCCGCCAGCTGTGCAGGGTAGAGGCCCGCTGTGCCAAGTGCCATTTGATTAGACGCTTCCTGGCAACCGCAGTAATTGTGCAGACATTTTCCCCCTCAGCCCTCCTCTACAGAAGATGCATCATCTCTCACTCCCTTTTTCTCCTTGAACTCTCTTTCTGGTTCTCTGGTTCACTCTCTCTCTTTCTCGCCATTTTCCCCCTTTCTTCTATTCTAATGCTCGCCTGTAAACCACAAGTATTTGACTGCAATCTACCATTCTCCTCTACCTGGCTTATACGTGTGAATGTGTGCTACTGTAACATCTAACAACTAATACAAAACCCCAAAATATTCAGCACCTGATTACATGACCTACAATGAGCTATGGTAGTCAGTGAAAAAGTAGAGTGAGTGAAAGAACAGTAAGAGAATAAAATTTAAAAAAAAATAGAGGGATAACTACAAGCGCTAAACTTTCCTCATCAGTCGTAATGATCCTTGTCAAATCAAATTGTATTGGTCACATACACATGTTTCGCAGATGTTACTGCGGGTTGTAGCGAAATGCTTGTGTTTCTAGCTCCATCAGTGCAGTAATATTTAACAATTCACAACAATACACACAATCCTAAAAGTAAAATAATGGAATTAAGGAATATATAAACATTAGGATGAGCAATGTCGGAGTGGCATAGACTAAAGTACAGTATATACATATAAAATTAGTTAAGTGAAAATATGTAAACATAATTAAAGTGACGAGTGTTCCATTATTAAAGTGGCCAGTGATTTCAAGTCTATGTACAGTATAAAGGGCAACAGCCTCTAAGGTGCAGGGTTACGTAACCGGGTGGAAGCTGCCTATTGATGGCTATCTGATGGCATTGTGATAGAAGCTGTTTTACAGTCTATCGGTCCCAGCTTTGATGCTCCTGTACTGACCTCGCCTTCTGGATGATAGGGGGGTGAACAGGTTTGTGAGTGTTTTAGGTGCCAAGCCAAATTTCTTCAGCCTCCTGAGGTTCAAGAGGTGCTGTTACGCCTTCTTCACCACACTGTCTGAGGGTGTGGACCATTTTGGATCTTCAGTGATGTGTACACCGAGGAACTTGAAGCTTTCAACTGCCCCACTGTGGTCCCATCGATGTGGATAGGGGAGTGCTCCCGCTGCTGTTTCCTGAAGTCCACGATCAACTCTTCTGTTTTGTCGACATTGGGTGAGAGGTTATTTCCCTGGCACCACATTCCGAGGGCCCTCACCTCCTCACTGTAGGCTGTCTCATCATGGTTGGTAATCAAGCCTACTACTGTTGTGTCATCTGCAAACTTAATCATTGAGTTGGAGGCGTGCGTGGCCACGCAGTCATGGGTGAACAGGGAGTACAGGAGGGGGCTGAGCACGCACCCTTGTGGGGCCCCTGTTTTGAGGATCAGCAAAGTGGAGGTGTTGTATCCTACCTTCACTACCTGGGGGCGGACCATCAGGAAGTCCTGGACCGTGTTGCACAGGGTGGGGTACAGACCCATGGCCCCGAGCTTAACGATAAGCTTTGAAGGTACTATGGGGTTGAATGCTGAGCTATAGTCAATGAACAGCATTCTCACATAGGTATTCCTCTTGTCCAGATGGGATAGGGCAGTGTTCCGTGCAATAGCGATTGCATCGTCTGTGGATCTATTGGGGCGGTAAGCAAATTGAAGAGGGCCTAGGGTGTCAGGTAAGGTAGAGGTGATATAATCTTTAACTAGCCTCTCAAAGCACTTCATGATGACAGAAGACTGCTAAGGGGCGATTGTAATTTAGTTAAGTTACCTTTGCTTTCTTGGGTACAGGAACAATGGTGGACATCTTGAAGCAAGTGGGGACAGCAGACTGAGATAGGGAGAGATTGAATATGTCCATAAACACTACAGCCATCTGGTATGCGAATGCTCTGAGGATGCGGCTAGGGATGCCGTCTTGGCCGGCAGTCTTGCGAGGGTTAACACACTTAAATGTCTTACTCACGTCAGCCACGGAGAAGGAAAGTACACAGTCCTTGATAACGGGCCGCGTCGGTGGCACTGTGTTATCTTCAAAGCGGGCGAAGGAGGTGTTTAGCTTGTCCGGAAGCAAGACGTCGGTGTCCGTGACATGGCTGGTTTTCCCTTTGTAGTCCGTGATTGTTTGCAGACCCTGCCACATACGTCTCGTGTCTGAGCTGTTGAATTGCGACTCCACTTTGTCTCTACACTGACATTCTGCCGGTTTGATTGCATTACAGAAGGATTAACTACACTGTTTGTATTCTGCAACATTCCCAGTCACCTTGCCATGATTAAATGCAGTGGTTTGTGCTTTCAGTTTTGTTGCGAATGCTGCCATCTATCCATGTTTCTGGTTAGGGTAGGTTTTAATAGTCGCAGTGAGTACAACATCTCCTATACACTTCCTGATGAACTCTGTCACCGTATCGGTGTATTCGTCAATGTTATTCTCAGAGGCTACCCGGAACATATCCCAGTCTGCGTGATCAAAACAATCTTGAAGCGTGGATTCCGATTGGTCAGACCAGCATTGAATCGTCCTTAGCATGGGTAATTCCTGTTTGAGATTCTGCCTTTAGGAAGGGAGGAGCAAAATGGAGTCCTGATCAGATTTGCCGAAGGGAGGGCGGGTGAGGGCGTTGTAGGCATTTCGAAAAACTGAGTAGTAGTGGTCTGTTTTCGCAGAGCGAGTACTACAGTCAATGTGTTGGTAGAACTCCGGTAGCGTTTTCCTCAAATTTTCTACAATAAATATGGCCTCAGGATATGTGGTTTCCAGTTTGCATAAAGTCCAGTGAAGTTCTTTGAGGGCCGTCGTGGTATCGGCTTGAGGGGAATATACACGGCTGTGACTATAACCAAAGAGAATTATCTTGGGAGGTAATACGGTCAGCATTTGATTGTGAGGTATTATAGGTCAGGTGAATGTTATCACAATCACACAATGAGTTAATAAGGAAACATACACACCCGCCTTTCTTCTTCCCAGAGTGTTCTTTATTCCTGTCTGTCTGATGTACTCAGAACCCAGCTGGCTGTATGGACAAAGACAGTATATCCCAAGAGAGCCATGTTTCTGTGAAACAGAGTATGTTACAATTTCTGGTGTCTCTCTGGAAGGAGATTCTCGGCCTGAGCTTGTCTTGAGTAATGTACTCGGAAGCGGTGGATAGTGTACACGCCTCCTAAGACATACTAGAAGTCCACCTCTTCTCTGCCGGTTGTGTTTTGGATCAGCCTCTGGAATCATTTCAATTGCCCTGGGGGGTACGACCAAAGGATCCAATTCGTGAAAGTTGTATTCCCGGTCGTAATGCTGGTGACTTACCGCCACTCTGATATCCAAAAGTTATTTCCGACTGTATGTAATAACACACAACATTTCCTGTGCTAATAATGTAAGAAATAACACACACAAAAAAATAAAATACTGCAAAGTTGCTCAGGAGCTATAAACAGAGCTGCCCGATCTGTTGGCGCCATCTTGCCAGAACCCACTGGTTTGGGTGTGTTACATGTTTATTCCACACCAGCCTTTGGCTTCAAAGAGCTGGAGCAGGAGCCGAGTAGAGCTGCAGCCCCATGACTGCTGCAGTAAATGTTGGCGCTGAGGACCTCTCTCCTCTCTACAGCTCCGCCTCTCTCTCTCCCACAGCCCAACAGAGGACTGTGGATAGCACACCGTAATAATCTTCATCAATCAATTGAAAGGCTCTCAGCTAATTGTAGTTATATTTAGAACAGTGTGATATGTCATCAACAAATGGACAGTGCACTACGTCGCCCAAATTATCCCCAGAGTAATTATCAAAATTGGCACCCCATGGTTGTACCAACAGACCAAACTCAGGCTGGATGGTTTATGGTGGTTGTTTTTTCCTCTCAACGTAAATATGGTCAGGAGCTTGTTAGGATATTCGTCCTCTCCAGTGTAGTGTGCCTTTAATCTGAGTGATGGGATTTTAATGAATACACACACTGTCCACAGGCCTTCCTTTCCCATCACTGTGAGCAAAGCAATTATGTAGTCTCCTCTACTCCGAGAACAGTGAGTAAGGGTGTGCACGTGTGGAAAGTTATGTGTGTATGCTTATGTATACTGTATTGGTCTATCACATTGCCCTACACATACCTAAAACTCATTGTAACCTTAATTTCTGTAATTAATACCAATGTTTTTATGTCAGTCCTCTCTAAAGGTTCAAATGTTGATGCTTGTTTGTGATTTATTTGCAGGGTAAAATCTTTGCCATTTGGACTTGTTTTGACACGATAACTAGTCGATATAAGCATTGGCAGCAGCCCAAACTGACAGGGATCAGAATGGTTTACTAACTGCAATATCCTCTGGAATGTTACTGGAACATTCTGGAGTGCTGACGGGACGGACTCCATTGCTCCCTGAGCAGCATTTAAATGTAATAAGAATGGGATTTGCACTATTATCGAAAAAATGTTGTGTCTCCTTTTGTGCATGTTTACGCCTGTGTGTGTGTGTGTGTTAGGCCAGTCTAAATGCATCAAGTTGCCAGCTGATTCAATGAAGACCCACTGGGTACACCATATCATTTCAACGTGGATAATTGGGTAATATTTGGGTGAGATGTTGACCAATGAGATTACAACCTATATTCACCTACTCAAAAAGACAGCCAAAAGTTATTTGAATTTCCAGTGTGTTATCACTATGCTTTCAACCATTTTAAGGTTGAATGTTCCATAAGTTTGTAAGATTTACTGTATTACAGAATGTATATTGAATTGTGTTTGGTTTACAACGCAGCTACTTAGTTCCATTTGAGCCACTGATTTACTCCCATTCTCATATCCCAATTTTTATTTATGGTTGAGTTGGAGACATGAATCCAACATATTTGGATTCATTTGTTACATTGTCGACATGTTAATGGGATATTTATTGTATTTCAAAAGGGATTTTGAATTGTATTTGGTTGTCAACGCAAGGATATCTATGGAACTATCCAAGCAGAAGATACATATCCTTGAAATGTTGGTATTTGGTTGCTTCGACAACCAACGAGATGTCCCTAAATATAATAAAATGTGAAATCAACCCTTGAAACCCTAACCCTGTCTATTTTTTTGTATTCTGTGTTGAATTCAAACAATTGCTGTTGTTGACTTTGCAAACGTTATAAATAGTATCCTGGATGTTTGATAAAGGATGGTCACATTTAATCTGCTCTGTTAAACCAACCCTTTGGAATTACTTTGATAACAACAATGAATCCATTTCGTTCGTACGTGTAGATTTCTCAATCATTCTCACGATAGTACAATGGTAATACAGTGGCTTGTGAAAGTATTCACCCCCCCCCCCTTGCCATGTTTCCTATTTTGTTGCCTTACAACCTGGATTTTAAACATTTTTAATTGGGGGGTTGTATCATTTGATTTACACAACATGCCTACCACTTTGAAGATGCTAAATATATTTTATTGTGAAACAAACAAGAAATAAGACAAAAAAACTGACCCCCTCCAAAGTCAATTGCCACCTTTGGCAGCAATTACATCTGCAAGTCTCTATTAGCAAGGCACATCTAGCCACTGGTATTTTTGCCCGTTCTTCAAGGCAAAACTGCTCCAACTCCTTCAAGTTGGATGGGTTCCACTGGTGTACAGTAATTAAGTCATCCCACAGATTGTCAATTGGATTGAGGTCTGGGCTTTGACTAGGCCATTTGTGACGACCCTCCCACTCCGTCTGCCGCATTCTTTCTCTTTGCTCTTGTTTTCCTTATTAGGATGTTGGCGGGCGGAGCTGGGAGGGTCGTCAGTGACATGGGACACACCTGGACTCTCTCCATGCAGACACACTGATAGATTTTGGTTGTGGCATTTTTGTGGCTGTTTTGTTTGTTTGCGTTGGCACCTTTCAACACCCCTCATTATCACATTTATTCACGCAACCACTCACTTACATAACTGATTACTGACTACACACGCCATTGTTAATTGTATTTAGTTTACTTCCGTTAATAAATATATTATGTTATTCCTTATCTCCACGTTGTCTCCATTTTTGTTTTCGAACTTCGAGACGGTTCGTGACACATTCCAAGACATTTATATGTTTCCCCTTAAGTCACTCAAGTGTTGCTTTAGCAGTATGCCTAGGGTCATTGTCCTGCTGGAAGGTGAACCTCACTCCCTGTCTCAAATCTATGAAAGTCTGAAACAGTTTTCCCTCAAGAATTTCCCTGTATTTAGTGCCATCATTTCTTCAATTCTGACCAGTTTCCCAGTCCTTGCCCATGAAAAACATCCCCACAGCACCATGCTTCACTGTGGGGATGGTGTCTCAGGGTGATGAGAGGTGTTGCGTTTGCGCAAGACATAGAATTTTCCTTGATGGCCAAAAAGCTCAGTTTTAGTCTCATCTGATCAAAGTACCTTCCATATATTTGGGGAGTCTCCCACATGCCTTTTGGCGAACACCAAATGTGTTTGCTTATTATTTTCTTTAATCAATGGCTTTTTTCTTGTTACTCTTCCAAAGCTCTGTGGAGTGTACGGCTTCAAGTGGTCCTATGCACAGATACTCCAATCTCTGCTGTGGAGCTTTGCATCTTCTTCAGGGTTATCTTTGGTCTCTTTGTTGCCCCTCTGATTAATGCCCCCCTTGCCCGGTTCATGGGTTTTGGTGGGCGGCCCTGTCTTGGCAGGTTTGTTGTGGTGCCATATTCTTTCCATTTTTTAATAATAGATTTAATGGTGCTCCGTGGGATGTTCAAAGTTTCGGATATTGTTTTATAACCCATCACTGATCTGTACTTCTCCACAACTTTATCCCTGACCTGTTTGGAGAGCTCCTTGGTCTTCATGGTGCCGCTTGCTTGGTGGTGCCTCTTGCTTAGTGGTGTTGCAGACTCTAGAGCATTTCAGAACAGGTGTATATATACTGAGATCATGTGACACTTAAATAAAGTCCACCTGTGTGCAATCTAACTAATTATGTGACTTCTGAAGGTAATTGGTTGCACCAGATCATATTTAGGGGCTGCCTAGCGAAGGGGGTAAACACATACGCACGCACCACTTTTCAAAAAAAAAAAATTCCCAATTTTTTGAAACAAGGTTGTTTTTTTTTTTTTCATTTTACTTCACCAATTTGGACTCTTGTGTATGTCCATTATATGAAAAAAAATACCATTTAAATTACAGGTTGTAATGCAACAAAATAGGAAAAACACCATGGGGGATGAATACTTCTGCAAGGCACTGTAGTCAGTGACAAATATTATAGCTAAACTGGGCTTGGTTAAAACCTTCGATGAGAGACCAAAGGGTAGCTGTAGATGGATCAATTCTCCAGTAGGAGGTGCTGCCCACCCTTATGGTTTTTTCTTCTTTTTTTCTGACAGTGGATATAACACTGACGTTAAGTTAATGGTGCAACTTCAACGTATTTTACCCAAGGTTTGTCTATGTTGAAATTTGGTTGTCCCTCAGAAACAACAGCATACATTGGTGACTTTTTTCAAATCAAGTCACAATATGTTGACAAGTGATTTTGAAAACAGCGTCGATTCATCCATTTTTGCCCCGTGGGGAACGAATCTTGCTGCTCTGTTGTCCCCCCCCATTGCTACTGCTGGTTGCTACATAATGCATCAGACAACCTTCACGTCCAAAATCCAATAACCTGATTTAACTAATCAACTCCTATTTCCAGGTTTTCCAGCTAGGCTCTGTGAAGGCTGGCACTGCATGCTTATCAGGCCTAGGCCAGTTTAAGGACGCACATTGTACAGACGCACACGCGCAGGCACACGCACACACAAACACATCTGTAGGTTTAAGGTTTCCCCCGAGGGAGAGAACGGGTTGAAGTGTACTCAGGACGGAGTCATTTGTCACCTTTCAGCAGCAGGCCTCTGTCTGCTACCTCTCAGCCCAGTGTGAGCTGGGAAAGTGAAGGGTTTATGCAGGATCGCACAGAGGGAAATCAGAAGTGAATGGAGACTAAGGTTGGCTGCGCTCTAGGAGTGGCATTTGGGTAAATTGAAGGTTCAGTGGGAAAGGTAAAAAAAGGGTGTGAGAGTGTGTTGTGTATGAGAGGGGTTTGTGGGCACATTGCGCGTGTGTGTGTAAATCCAATGACATTATAAAAATACTGCTTGATCTAATCTTCCATGGGAATAGGGCTACAGTAGCTTACGTTTACTATCAAAGGACTGGGACAAGCTATTTTTGGGCCAAGCTGTAATTGCTATGGCATATAAAAATATGAATCTTCCATCGACTCTTACCTTTAAAACAAATAAAAAATCTTTCATTCTTTTCTAATTTGAGTCAGTTGGTTGAGCTGACAATGTGTGCGTGTGTGCGCGTGCATGTGTGTGTGCCCATATTTAAACCCCACAGCTTTAAATGGGACTTTAGGCTTTGAAGGGAGAAATTTGCTTCTGCACAGTCCTCATCTCTCACTGACATTGAGAGAAACGAATGGAACATTTGTCAGGAAAGAATAAATCGAGATGCCAGGGCATATATTTGGGGCAAGGTCTATTCTAGATCTATTTTCTTGGGTGGGCACACATTAGTGGATACAGTAGGTTACAGATTTGGGTGTAAGGTTTGAGGTGAAGTACAGTAGCACATTTGAAGCCGAAGCAGACAGCTACTCAGCATGTCTGTGAACAGAGTTGGGTCTAGAAAGTTAGGGTGTATGAGAGTGTATTTGGGACAGAATAAGATTGCTAAATGTGGAGTCCAAAAGTAACAGTCGCATGGTTTGAGTGTATTTGGGGAAGATGATGATGACTGTGCTATAGGCTGTTAACAGAACTAGAGCAGAGAGAAGACGGTGAATATACACGCTCCATCTCTGTGGTCTGTTCTCGGTCTCCAAATCCAGAGGCACGACAGTTACCCCTCACTAATTAGAATGACTTGTAGGCCAGTGGGCAAGGGTCACTGCTGAAACATACTGTCATACAGTACACACACACACACACACACACAGGGTAGATTTGACTTGTAGCTTACATGACTACTTGACGTGGCTCTACAGAGCAGACGGAAAGGCCGGGGGGGGACACTTTCTGTTTCAGAAACAAACACAATGTCACCTCCACCCCCAAGGCCTGATCTCTGCCGTCCTCTGCTCAACACAGACAAGCCTTAATGTACATTAGCCTTCTTCTGAGACCAAGTTCTACACACGGTCTGTGTGCAGTAAACACACCATGTATGGGTAGAGGGTAGAGTTTGACCGATTAATCGGAATGGCCGATTAATTAGGGCCGATTTCAAGTTTTCATAACAATCGGAAATCTGTATTTTTGGGCGGTGATTTTCTCCCCAATTTTTTTTATATACCTTTATTTAACTCGGCAAGTCAGTTAAGAACACATTCTTATTTTCAATGATGGCCTAGGAACGGTGGGTTAACTGCCTTGTTCAGGGGCAGAACGACAGATTTTCACCTTGTCAGCTTGGGGGATCCAATCTTGCAACCTTACAGTTAACTAGTCCAACGCTCTAACCACCTGCCTCTCATTGCACTCCACGAGGAGCCTGCCTGTTACGCGAATGCAGTAGAAGCCAAGGTAAGTTGCTAACTAGCATTATACTTATCTTATGAAAAACAATCAATCAATCATAATCACTAGTTAAAATTACACATGGTTGATGATATTACTCATTTATCTAGCGTGTTCTACGTTGCATATAATCGATGCAACGCTGGGGGATGATTTAACAAAAGTGCATTTGCGAAAAATGCACAATCTTTGGACGACTGTAACTAACCATAAACACCAATGCCTTTCTTAAAATAAATACACAGAAGTATATATTTTTAAACCTGCATATTTAGCTAAAAGAAATCCAGGTTAGCAGGCAATATTAACCAGGTGAAATTGTATAATTGTATAATCTCATGTTAAAAGGAACCACCAACATTCATATGTTCTCATGTTCTGAGCAAGGAACTCAAACGTTAGCTTTTTTACATGGCATATATTGCACTTTTACTTCTCCAACACTTTGTTTTTGCATTATTTAAACTAAATTGAACATGTTTCATTATTTATTTGAGGCTAAATGGATTTTTATTGATGTATTATATTAAGTTAAAATAAGTGTTCATTCAGTATTGTTGTAATTGTCATTATTACAAATAAAAAAAGAAAAAAATTGTCAGATTAATCGGTATCGTCTTGTTTGGTACTCCAATAATCGGTATCGGCGTTGAAAAATCATAATCAGTCGACCTCTAGTAGAGGGCACACAAGATTCTTATAGATATACGGTACTGTAACGACCAGTACGTAGCAGCTGTGAGTTCATAGAAATTTATAAACTAGATTGTTTACCTTTTTTTTTTTAGATCAAGGAAGTCCCTTGCGTCCCATTAGGAGATACGTTTATGTGGTACTTTCTAAGTGTGTAGATATAATGATTCTCCAATCCTTTCTGCGGCTGATGCAGGAGCTGTCAATTGGGCGTGGTGCTGAAGTTAAATTGCTCCGGAGAGTCTTCACGATACAATCCATTATTAAGGTGGGTGTGTTTTCAATCGTTAGTGCAGTAGCTGATATCGCAGCCTTTCTGTGTTAGTACCAAGATAAAGATCAAGTTTAATAACTTTCATAGCAAATAGAAGTTTTTCAAGAAGGACAAGCTCAAAAGAACGAAGCACATTTCAAGCATTTCATTAAAACAGGCCCTTTGAGACATTGAGGAGTTCATTTCAGATGATTTCTAGACTGTTATGAAACCATCTAAAATCACTGTGATGCTCTAGTTAGTTACCTAATCATTTTCAGGATGGTTCACACCAGTAATTGTGCGGGTAGGTCACTTCCAGCAGTGATTCATGTGTTGTGGCAAACATCATTATATTTACACAGTGGAGTTGACTGTCACCTTGAGAATATGCTATTAGCGCCACGCTGCTAGCTTGCTAGCACAAACAAATGATCTTTGGGCTATGATTATACCAACAAAATATACTCCTGTCAAATCTCTGCTATCAAACTTAGGCTGTCTCATGGGCTTCTCTCTACATGTGAAGGTGCAACATTCTCTTTCCATTAGAAAGGGTGGTTAAATACATTGTGCCGCTCAGCCAATGACGACCTTCATCAGACAGGTTTGTGTTCCTCTATGACCATTCCTCTCCCAGGTGTTTTCGCTGTTGGCTTTCTGATTTAGGCCCCATGTTAGCCCCCCTACTCCCCTACCCCCTGATTGTCCTTCCACATCAGCCTGATCTCCCACAATCCACTATTCAGTCCTTGCCAGCCAATCCCCAGCAGCCCACAGACTGGCTGGCTGGCTCCACTGGGCACCGCTGGCATGGGGCCGTGCCCGCCTGTGCTCGCTCTGATGTGTTCCTGCCGATGCCAACCACAGAGAGGCTTTCAGACAACCACCGAAAATCACCTTCAGGAATCAGCCGCAATATCCTGTCTCTAGTTCAGTCTCTCTATAAGTCATATGGACTAGATGCTACACAAAGCAGTAAGCTAACAAGAACAACAGAAAATAAACACCCTGCAAGAAAACAACATCTTGCCATGCGATGCCACGGCATCCATGATTTGAGCCAATCTAGATCAATCACTGTAATTGTGTTATTGGATGAAACTGAAAGGAAACTACACTCACTGTTGTGGTGTTGTTCACAGATGCATGTTCAACACTCTAAAAATAGTGGGGAATCAGATTCTTTACGGGCACGCTAGCCCAGAAAACCTGGTGAGCTCTTCAAAAACACCTTAACCCACATAGAACAGATATGATGGCGAACAAGGCTGTTTTCTGAGTGGGTGTGAACCACAGAGCATGAGAAGGGAGTACCACTGTAAAGGAGGCATCTTGGGGAATCCATGTGTTTCAGTGTGTGGGGTGAGCTCAAAATATAGGGAGGCAGATAGGAACACAGGAGCAGCCAATGTGTGGTGTTCAGTGTAGGCCTACATTCCATGAGACTTTTGAAAACAACATGTAGGGCTTGACCTTAACCTGTTTATCCACTTGTCCTTCAGACCAGGAAGAAGTTGACTGGTAATGTTGCTGTTGTTTGATGCAAGAAACCACTTTACAAAATAAAATGCATTATTATTATTCCCATACCATTGTTACAGAGAATCATACACATGATGTTACCCTCTGCCTATTAACGACTCAAGCTTCTCTCAAAATACAACACTGCCCCTTTAAGACAAAAAAAAAGCTATTTACTTGACTTGCTTTTCAAAGATGTGCTCTTGAAGGAAGCAATCACTGACTGCAAATTAACTATAACTGGGCTAATAACTCACTAACTAGCATGAACAAAATGTGCAGACGTGGCTACTCACCACTGCTCATGCTGTAAACACAGTCCAGTGCAAAGTAAATGGCAAAGAATACATATATGGCAATGGCCTATTTGCATATAGGCCTACTGCAGCTCTGATTGGTTATGTCGCACCGGTCTGTGTAGAATATGGGCTGAGGCGTACATGTCAATGGAATAGAAACCTAGATGCGTTCTGCCTACAAAAACAAACTCTTGCGTTTTGTTTCGGTATGTTGCATTGAAAGTGGCTAATATTGCATTGATTCAATCACAATTGCCACAGTGAAGGGAAACGTTGATAGTGTTAACAGGGAAAACTCTAGAAACGTGGTCACCAACCTTTTCTGAGACAAGATAATTTTCTGAGTTAAAATGCAAGCTGGCTCCGCAAATGCAAGATCCACTGCTCAGATTTATTTTTAACATATCTTAAAAAACGTAAACCTATGCAACATTAACCAATTAAAAACAGTACTGTAGCAATGAGATTTGTGCAGTAAGCTATAGGCCCAAACATTAGCATCGCATATTGGCGTTGCTTGAATTGCTGTTCGGGACATATTTTTGGTAGGCTATATGATCACACTGATGATAGAGCTGTTGTTGTATTACTTTCGAGGGAGGCACAGCTGAGTGAGCACACATTTAAATAATATGCTTTTTATTTTTATTTCACTGGGCTGATGGTGCCTGCATCTGATGGTCAGTTTCAGAGGAAGGAGAGAGCAGCAGACTGAGGGTCCGCCTCTCACCGTCCTTCCGCTCTCCCTTTCCTCCACAGACACTGACCAAAAAGGGACACCTTCCAACTGATGGCGAATCTCGAGTTGCACCTCATTGTTTCTGCCTCATGCACAAATTCACGTTGTTACTCCTATGAGCAGAGAACTTGAAATATTCCTCAATATTAAAAAGACCAAATAATAAGAACAACGAAAACCTATCAATAGACGTTCCTACTCATTCATTACTGCTGCAGTGCTTATTGTAGCCCTGAGTGGAAAGGGGAAGAAGGTGTATTTTATGGCTTATAAAAGTGTTGAATACAAAGTGCCGAGTAAGAACTTAAACATGAACTCATAAAAACAGGAGCGTTTTTCTCTATTCATTTGGTTTTAAACGTTTTGAAATCTCACAGTATCAACTTTGCTCTAGCTTTCTTTTATGCCTTCTACGTTACTGCTGACACGGTAATATGAGCCACCCGATTGGCCAGCGGTAGGGCATTTGATTTGCTCCCCCTGGCCCAGTGGGAAGGCAGATTGGCTGAGATAATGGATGGGCTGGACATGCCGGGAGATGACTTTGGATTGGTCTGCCATGTAGCATGCTTCTGTCTGTAACATGAGCTGTGTGTTGTCCTTTCTACCGCACTGTTTTTGAAAGATATAATGTCAGCCATCGAGAACTATAAAAGTTGTGCTACTTTTCTCAACAACATTGATGCCCTGAATATAGCAGAGTCTCTACTTTTATGTAAAAAAACGGCATTTCAAAATGTACTACATAAAACCGAATTGAGGTGGTCGGTCACATTTGTACAGTGTTTTCAAAAGTATTCATACCTTTTTTTACTAATTCCACATTTTGTTGTGTTACCGTCTGAATTCAAAATGGATTAAATATATTTTTTTCCCTCACCCATCTACACACAATATCCCATAATGACAAAGTGAACATTTAACAAAGTTATTGAAAATGAAATACAGAAATATCTCATAAGTAGTCCCACTCCTGAGTCACTACCTTTGGCAGTGATTATAGCTATGAGTCTTTCTGGGTAAGTCTTTAAGAGCTTTCCACACCTGGATTGTCCAACATTTGCCCATTATTCTTTTCAAACTACTTCAAGCTCTGTCAAATTGGTTGTTGATCATTGCTAGACATCAATTTTCAGGTCTTGCCATAGACTTTCAAGTACATTCAAGTAGATTTAAGTCAAAACTGTAACTCAGTCACTCAGGGAACATGCACAGTCTTCTTGGTAAGCAACTCCAGTGTTATTGTCCTGCTCACAAGCATACCCATAACATGATACAGTCACCACTATACTTGAAAATATGGAGAGTAATACTCTGCAATGTGTTGTATTGGATTTGCCCCAAACATAACACGTTGTATTAATGAAGAAAAAGTGAATTGCTTTACCACTTTTTTGCAGTAGTACTTTAGTACCGTGTTGCAAACAGGATGCATGTTTCGGGAATATTTATATTCTGTACAGGCTTCCTTCATTTCACTGTAAATTAGATTAGTATTGAAGATTAACTACAATGTTGATCCATCCTCAGTTTCCTCCCATCAGAGCCATTAAACTCTGTAATGGTTTTAAAGTCACCACTGGCCTCATGGTGAAATCTTTGAGCAATTTCCTTCCTCTCCGGCAACTGAGTTAGGAAGGACGCCTGGGGCGGCAGGGTAGCCTAGTGTTTAGTGCGTTGGACTAGTAACCGAAAGGTTGCAAGTTCAAATCCCCGAGCTGACAAGGTACAAATCTGTCGTTCTGCCCCTGAACAGGCCGTTAACCCACTGTTCCTAGGCCATCATTGAAAATAAGAATTCGTTCTTAACTGACTTGCCTAGTAAAATAAAGGTAAAAACAAATAAAAAAATCTTTGTAGTGACTGGGTGTATTAATGCACCACCCAAAATCTCATTACTAACTTCACCATCCTCAAAGGGATATTCAATGTCAGCTTTTTTTTTTACCCAACTACCAATAGGTGCCCTTCTTTGCGAGGCATTGGAAAAAAATCCATAGTCTTTGTGGTTGAATCTGTGCTTGAAATTCACTGCTCAACTGATGTACCTTACAGATAATTGTATGTGTGGGGTACAGAGAAGAGGTAGTCACTCAAAAATCATGTTAAACCCTGTAATTGACAGAGTGCAATTTCTTATGTGACTTGTATATAGGCTTGCCATAACAAAGGGGTTGAATACTCATTTCCGCTTTTAATTTGTAATTCATTTGTATTTGTTTTTTTGAAAAACATCATTCCACTTTGACATTATGGGGTATTGTGTGTAGGCCAGTGACAAACACATCTCAATGTAACCCATTTAAAAATCAGGCTGTAACACAACAAAACGGGGGGAAAGTCAAGAGATGTGAGTACCTTCTGAAAGCACTGTATGCATATTTAAAGCATGCTAGTAGTGGACCTTTCAACAAGTCATAAAATGTTTGATATACAATAATTCTGTTGGAATGCAATCCAGGCCTGGGGCTTTCCTTTTCTGAAAGGAGTAAATTGCCATTTGTTGTCTGTCCTCTAATTATGCCTTCACAATATTTTTGGGGTATCGTCGATAGCTTTTTTCCTAAGAATCATGTGAAACTATCACAACATTCTTGGTTGAGTGAAGTTGGAGAACAATGGAATATTCTACTCCTTCATTCAAAATATTCTTAGTTGAAAGAAAGGTTTCTCTGTAGTTTGTAACAATTTTCTCAGTTCTTTTTTTATGTTTCTATGTTCTTTTTTACCGTTCTCTGTTCAATTTGCTCATGTTTCTTTTATAAATGAAACCAGATCTCTCTTGAGTAAATTCCTCAAACTCTTTTGTGATCTGCATCTAAATTATTTAGTGCTCCTTTAAGAACACTTTTCCACACCACTGATTTGTAATGTTAAGTATTTTCTGTGTTCACAGTTTTTTTTTGTTGCCTTTTGGTGTGAACATTTAATTGAAAGGCCTCTAAAGGCACGTTTCAAGGCATTCCTTTTGATAAGTGGGTCCGCTGAACCTATTGTGGAAGAAAAAAAAATCGGTTTTGAATTCTTTCGTTTTTGTTAAGAAAGTGCTGTCAGTCAATAAATCAATATCCCCTTCCTCGTGGAAAATCATTCATTGTTACATGGAGGGCTATAAGCTGATGGTCCGAGGGCATTCGATCCTCAATCAATTTTTTCTTAACTTAAGGGCACCATAGAAACAGATACCAGGAAGTAATCAATACGACGAGCTTGATTGAGCCTCCTCCACGTGTCCATAATATTCCTGATTTTTTAAGCGCCCAAGGTGGATAATTGGTAGCATGTTTACCTTCACGGTCTATTGATATATTAAATACTGTGCCAATACTGTGACCATATTTAGGTCTCACTCTGGCTAGAACCCTGCTCTGCATGATGGGAGGAAAAAAAAAACCAGGTAGGATCTGGTCTCATTTACACAACACCCTTTTCCATTTTTCAAACCTGAGAGAAGCCGCACCTTTTTCTTTGTTCTCGTGTGACAAAGAAAATAGAAATCAATGCATCTGGGCAGCGCGGGAGCCCCATCCATTAATAATCCATATTTTTCTGTCTGTTTGTCTGCGCTCTCGCTCTCTCTCGCTCCCCTCCCCTTCAGAGACATTGACTGGTAGAGAGTAAATCACAGGGGATCCTTCCTTACATGTGTAATGGGAAGTGGGTTAGAAGTGACTATACCTTTGGTGCGTGATTCTTCACTGGCGAATAAATGTTTAGCTTCTCTAATTTAAACTGTTAGACATTTAGTAACACCATGAACTTACACACTGTTGTGTTCTACTTCGTGCCTGAATGACATCAACCAGGGGTGTCAAATACTAAACACTAACTAATTAACTAAATATATTTAGGACTAATGCAAGGTGAACTGAGATTCCCAGTATAACTTGTTTACCCTGACTCATTCCAAACAAGAATGATACACTCTCCAGGACACTGTTCAGGACAGAGGTTCCTTTTAGTTAAGTATGGAGTAGAGGTTTCACAGATCCTTCTGTTCCCGAGACCCGACCTGGTACCCGAGCAGGTACGGATCAGGAATTGTAAATAATGTCACCGGTCTGGGTCCGATCTGATATGACTGGTCACGGGTCTTGGGGTTGTGTCATTTTAACTGACTTGTCCAGAAAGGCCCGTACAGATCCGAACGCGGCTACTGCTGCTCCTGCTTTTCACGAGAGTGGAGCTTGTTGTTGTTGTTGGCCAATCATAAGCCATCAATGCGGCAACAGGCTAGAGTCATAGTGCGTCAATGGAGGATGGAATTAAAATGACGGAATTCAAAGTTAAAGGAGAAGGATCGGCTACAATGACCAAGAGCCAACAGGTAGGCTGCTACTTAATATTCTGAATGGAGTTGTTGTTATTTGTAACTGTAGGATGAGAAAGCGCATGCACTGCAGCCTCAATTAGCCTAGCTAGCTAACGTTAGCTATCTTAACTAGCTTATCCCGGTTTGATGCAGTTAAGACGGGTACTATGTAATCATTTTTGACGATAAATCACCTAGATATGGCAGGTATTAGTCTACTATAGAGCGGGTCGGCTTGGTTGGTTGCCGTCTCTCCCTCCCTTCTCCCGGCTCGCCATGTCACTAGCTCACAGTACGGCCCCTCCCCCGCCTGCTAGAGTGGCACCTCTCTCCCTCCTCTCACGCTTTATCAGCTCCGATGAATTAAGTGGCTTAAGTAGATTTCTGCTGCTTCCACAATTGGATCGGACCGTTTCTGGATCTGACCAGGCCTACACGGAACGGGTCTAATTGTCCTCAGGTCCGTTAAGGAACGGGTCTCTATACACAAAACATGCATGATGCATATTGGGTCCGGGTGGGAAAGCCCCCACGTCCATATCGGAACGTGTCCAACAGAGGCACTATCAGGACACGTCAAATAGACTCTTTTAAAAACACGGATGGAATGTAACAAAGACTTTACTCAAACAGAGATCCAGAGTGCAATCATCTGACTCCGCCTTGTAATCTTAAACGAGCATCATCGACACACACACACACACACGCACACGCACAAGCACACACACACACACACACACACACACACACATACATACACACACACACTTTCACTCCACTATAATCACAGCAGAGCCAAGGTTTCCATAAAGCCCAACTCTGTAATAATCCTCATCTCTTTAAATATTTATGGGACAAACATCCACATTCCTCTCCACCTCACTTTTATTATTTGTCAGCAGAAATGATTTCGCCTCTGGAAGTCTGCTAGGCTGCATTGGATATATGTATTCAGGAAATTATATGTCTTCTCGTCATCTCCTGTTATTGCATTCTATATAACACCCCACATCTTCCAAATACTCTAAACAAAACATCTTCTAACCCTCAGACATTGTTAACTGAAAACACTATTATCGTTGTTCTGTAGCACAGCTCTCAAACATGATTGCTGAGGAGAGGATCGGCTTCGATTGACTTCAGGGTTGTTGCACCTCAAAAAGTACAAGAAAGAGGATTATGACCCCCACCATCTCAGATTGTTCTGAAATCGTTTCTGTTATTAGAAACAGGTGGTCAGACCTGGTAATATCGGGATGTAGGATGGGACATAAACCTAACAACTTCAATAACAAGTTTCTCTGAACAGGATGTTTTTTTTTTTAAATCACTGGGAATACCACAGGATGAAAAAACAATTCTCAGAGCCGTAACATACAACTGATACCATATACTCGTTGTTGAGGTGGGATTGGCGTGGTCCGTGTGTTTCTTTTCACCATCTCCTTGGATTCCTAATGTCTTACTCATTGTTAGAAAAACGTTTGGTCCAAATCGGAAGTTAGGTTCTAGATTTATTGAATATTGTAGGAATCCTATAAACTAAAATGGCCAACGTGGGTGTAATCAATAAGCTTCATTTATATTTCGACCAAATAATGTTGCAGGAACGCTGATCTGCTCTGTTTCTGACAACAGCAACTATGTCAGAACAATCTGAGATGGTGGGTGTCATGGCCTGCTGAAATGACTTTACATTACTTTACATTACTTTACATTACTTTACATGACATTACTTTACACGTGTGTATGTGTGACCCTACAACTCTGCTCTTAACGTTTAGTCCATCATTCTACCATCGACGTTGTTTGGCTGTCAGGGTCAAGATCACATCGTAATGTACAGATGAAACCATGTGAATAGGCATCATCTGTAATCAAAGGGTTTGAATGAGAGTGCTACCCTAGCTGAAGTCATTCTAGTGCAGATTCTAAGGCAAGACAAAGACCCAATGTCCTGGATTGCATTGAATAGGCAAGCACTGTGTCTGATAGCATTGTCCAATGTTTTGCAGAACTGTTGAGGTATGGAAATATCCATTGAATTGAAATGGGACACTGATTTAATTTCTACATTGTAAATTCGTTTTCAAATTGTTTTGTAATTATGGCCTGCATACTCTTACTTTGCTATTCACCTAGCATCACTGTCCCTTAGTCACAGGAAGTTGAAAAAATAACATGGAGTCCCCCAGGAAAGTGTGTGGTTTTGTGTGTGTGTATATGTGGTTTTGTGCGTGTGTGGTTTTGTGTGTGTGTGTGGTTTTGTGTGCGTGTGTGTCTGCACACGTGTGCCTATGTATATTTGAGGAGACAAAAATATGTTTCTCTTTAAAGTGGTTCCGAGATTAAATTACTTTCGGCGTGGATGGAGGAAAATTTAGAAAATGATTAAAAAATAAATGGAAAAATGATTTCCCATTCCAGCACCTGTCACAATGGGGGGAGAGGAGGCAATGGGCAGACTGCATGCATATTTGTCTGTGTGAGCCAAAGCAAGGCTATGGTGCTAGCTCATTACAAGTCTTTACCAATTTATCCTCCTCTATCTCTCTGCCCTCATGGCTGGCTGGGGACTCCTGTGCCAGATTACCTAAATGAACTAATACTAATCTCAAGTTAGAGTTAATTACGTTGTGAGCAAACAATCTGCCGGCCAGGAAGATAGCCTCTGTCCGCTCGCTGGGACAGCGCTGTGTGAATCGGATACAGAACACTATAGGATTTGTGTGATAGGCTGCACTGTGAGTGACCTTGAAGAGAGGGATATTGTTATATTTATGATTGATGTTTTTGTGAAGGACTTGATTGGTTGTTTGGAGACGAGATGGACAATAGCATAGCATCCAATGGATATCAATCCAACCACTCCACGTTTGGAGAAACAGAGTAAAAATATGTCATGAGCGTGAGCAGATACCTGCAATTCCTCTTCCTGTTTTTGTGACCTCCAAAGGGAAGTCAAGGTGTTTGACCAGTGGCGTAGCCCAGCCCCAGCCCCTAACCCCATCCTACAATCACTGTCCCATAAGTAAGCCTGTGTCCCACCTCCCCCATCCCTCTGCCCCAAAGGCTCATCCCCGCCAGGCCTTGAGAGGAGGGCGGCGATGCACCGTCCATTAGCCTAACTCACCCATAAATCGCCGGGGGCCCACGCCACCGGGCGTGCTCAGTGCTGCTCACACTCCGCCAAGCGCCACATAATTACATTTCAAAGACGCCGCGGCGCTGACCTCCGCCAAGGCAGCCCACGGCGTAAATAACGGCGCCCGTAAATCTCACTGCCGTGCATCTCGCACCCATCTGTCATCGCCGACTCTTTCTCCTCCTTCTCCTTCTTCGTCACCACTACCACCATCACACCCTCTCTTCCTCTCTTCTTCCCCATGTCTTCCCCCCACTCCTTCATTCTCTCCTTCTCTCCATCCCATGCTATTAGTGCCAATGCCTCAGTGGCTGTTAAAAGAGTGATGGAGGAGGTGTTTGTCTTCCATACTCTGGGTGGCCTTGCTGAGAATGGGTGTGGAGGGGTGAGGAGCTAGGACCATAGAGAGTGGCAGGAGTCAAGGGAGCACGGGGCATCTGCTGGGGTACAGGAGGTTCAGGGCTCCGAGGCTACACATCCTGACCTGGAAGCTGCTGTCTTATTAAGGAGCTACTACAGAGCTCACCTACTATCTTTGCAAAGGTGCTGGTTCATGTGTGCCCTCTACCCAACTCTATGGTCACACACCAACTGCTTGGTCTGTATAAAACTAGTACACTAGGAGACAGTTTGTTCCCTTCCCAATGCTGTTGTGGTATTAAATATATTCTGGGGGGGAGTTAACTTATCCAGCTTTTAGCAAAACATACCTGATGCAATTCACTATTAGGTCCATGATAGAGCAGGGGAGACCGAGCCAGTCAGGCCACGTTGTCTAGGTACTGACTGCAAAGCACAGGCTCCTGAGGAGGGGAGTCTGCTGTCTTGTTTATGTCCCAGTGGCCTCTCCTTCCCCGCTATCTCTCAGCTATCCATCAGTGAGTGACAAGCCTTGAAAGGGCCAGAAAGAGATAGCACCCCTGTTCCGCCCGGGGAGGGGGGGGGTGGGGGTTAGAGAGTTGGGAGGAGGAGGGTCACACTCTGGCACTTACAGCCTCACATCCCTGTTCCACACTTGCAGGTTTGTTGACAGACCAGGAGATAGATGGAAGTACAGCGGGGAAAAGGGGAGGTGGAAAGCTCTGGGGTGTGTGTGTGTGGGGGGAGAACAGAGGATGTGTGTGGGTGTGTGTCTGCGTGCATGTGTGTGTGTATCAATCCCCATCCCCAAGGCAACTACACCAAAAAGAACATTCATGCTGCGATAAATCCTACATAAGAAATAAATCATAATGTTTCAAAATGTCTCTCAAGAGGAACAACCTATGATTAGGATTAGCATTTGTGATGATGCCCAGCGTAGGGGTTAGCTTAAAACACGTCTGATGGTTGGCTACTGCTGTGATTATGTTGTAATGGTTGCTCCTTCCAGTCTTCAATTTTATCGATTATTCACGTAAAAAAATACCTAAAGTTCTATTACAAAAGTAGTTTGAAATGTTTTGGCAAAGTTTGCATCGATTATTCACGTAAAAAAAATACCTAAAGTTCTATTACAAAAGTAGTTTGAAATGTTTTGGCAAAGTTTGCAGGTATCTTTTGAGTCACGTTGCACAAGTTGGAACCGGTGTTTTTCTGGATCAAACATGCCAAATAAATGGACATTTTGGATATATATCGATGGAATTAATTGAACAAAAGGACCATTTGTGATATTTATGGGACATAGTGCCAACAAAAGAAGCTCGTGAAAGGTAAGGCATGAATTATATTTGTATTTCTGCGTTTTGTGGTGCGCCTGCAGGGTTGAAATATGCTTCTCTCTCTTTGTTTACGGATGTGCCATCCTCAGATAATAGCAACGTTTGCTTTCGCCGAAAAGCCTTTTTGAAATCTGACATGTTGGCTGTATTCACAACAAGTGTAGCTTTAATTTGCTATTTTGCATGTGTAATTTCATGAAAGTTTGATTTTTATAGTAATTTATTTGAATTTGGTGCTCTGCATTTCTTCTGGCTTTTGGCCAGGTGGGATGCTAGCGTCCCACGTATCTCAGAGAGGTTTTAAGTAATAATTGTGCTGTGTGCTTTGCTTAATACAGGCAATTTGAAATGTTTTACACTTTTACTTTTGATACTTAAGTACATTTTTGCAATTACATTTACTTTTGATACTTATTTATATTTAAAACCAAATACTTGTAGAATTTTACTCAAGTAGTATTTTATTGGTTGACTTTCACTTTTACTTGAGTCATTTTCTATTAAGGCATCTCTGCATTTACAGTATGACAACTGGGTACTTTTTCCACCATTGGGCAATGGACAGGTGAAAAGGCAAGCAATTGTGGAGGTGCAGGTACGCACATCTATACAGGATGTCTGCATTTGCAAAGGTACACAGTTTTCAGGGTCCAACCTAGGACTTTTCTGAACATTCAGTGCTCGGTGCGTTCTTGTTGAGCTAACCATACATTGTGAGGAACTATTCATGATTGATTTACAATTCAACAGGCCATCCTAAAATATCATATTATAATCGGGACCTCCAAAATCCAAAGGATGCTGTTTTAAAAAGACAGTGAGAGCACATTATAATAGCTTGTGGGAACTATTCTGCCCTTCAGCAGCAGAGTAAGAGCACTGGGGGAGCTATTTAGGGGACGGACCCCCAGTTGATTTCCATTACAGGATTTCAAAGGCAACCACTGTAAAGGGTAGGGAACCCGCTTACTGGACCCACGTGAGCACACACACACACACATACATAAATATGCACATTGGGGAATAGGAGCAGACACACATGTGTAAAATGGCAACGCAGGGGTTTAAGGCAACCCACTGGGCAGGTGAGTATATATTGGAAAATGAAAAGATGACTCACAGATGTGGGCTTAGAAGTGTGTGTGTGTGTGTGTGTGTGTGTGTGTGTGTGTGTGTGTGTGTGTGTGTGTGTGTGTGTGTGTGTGTGTGTGTACCATTGACGTCAATACCATGACAAATCTCTTCTGTACTTCATATGGGTGCCAATACCAACAAGCTGACCAGCGCGATTAAGACCTCCTCACCCATCACGGCCTGAAACACAAGCCCACTGCAATAAACATGGTCCTATTGAGAGTCTTTAAACTGTTCCGACACCATATCCGGAAAGCCCAAACACATCTAATAAGCACACTTAATGAACGATCCTCATTATTTTCCCTCTAATCACGTAACACAATCCAGTAATTTGACACGCTTGATTTCTCAAGAATTTCCCTCTCTAATGCTCAATAACCTGAGCATGTCACCGTATGCAGTGTATGGCACCACTCTGCACATAATGAGCTGGCCATCGTGCTACCGCAATACAGGCTGAACCGAGGCGGAGGGGAGGGGAGAGAGAGAGCAATTTCTGCTGGAGCTCTGTATGGTGAGCCCACGGTCAAGGTGACCGAGGACTCTGACACACACATACAAACACAAACGTGTGCGCGCGCACACACACACACACACACACACACCGACACAACCCACCACACACACACACACACACACACACACACACACACACATACAAATAACACACAACTGTCATTTTCTCCCCCCTCCACGACACAGAGCACGTAGGAGTGTATTGACAGGCGTGACCCTGTCAGTTGTGTGTTACGTCCACAGGGCAGTCAAGGCAACCTGAGAGTGGTCAGTTTCATAGAGCAGAGTGTGTCTGGGAAGGACTGTCATGACGGATGGTCCAGGAAATAGACTCAAACACTAGTAATGCTCCTGTGAGTATTAGCCTCTCTGTGTGTGTGTGTGTGTGTGTGTGTGTGTGTGTGTGTGTGTGTGTGTGTGTGTGTGTGTGTGTGTGTGTGTGTGTGTGTGTGTGTGTGGCCAGAATGTAAAAGTCCACCTCTGAGAAGCCAGTCCACAGGGAAGAGAAAATGGTCTCTGAAAGGCTGGTGCGCACAGTCGTGAGTCCAAGAACATCTTGTCCCTACAGACGTTCATTGTCACGAAAGAAAGAGAGGAGATACTGCACACAGCACAGGAGGTTGGTGGCGCCTTAATTGGGGAGGACAGGTTCGAGGTGCTTGCTGGGGCAGAACGAGTGGAATGGTATGAAGTACATGGGTTCCATGTGTTTTGATGCCATTCCATTAGCTCCGTTCACGCCATTATTTTATTGAGCCGTCCTCCCGTCAGCAACCTTCCACTAGTACACAGCGTTGCAGCACATGAAAGTGCATCATACAAAAGATGTGGAACGTCAAGGGTCCATGCTAAATGAAAAGGGTCAAGGTTTGATGTTCCATTACGCTGTAGTCTCCGATTCATGCTTCTTTGTGTGAATTCAAAAAATGAAAGTATTTCAAGAAATCTGCCCTTCATAAACCCATGTTGAATATTATTACACTTGGATGCGAATTTAAAACTGTATTTATCATTAAAGAACGCCTTTCGACACCCACCCGCATTGGTACCATGACCAAGACCAACTCAAAGTCAAAACATACACCAATCCAATAATAGAAACCTTAACCCATCATTAACATCAGACTATGCCCACACATTACTTGAAAGCTTTAATGTTGCCTAAAGGCGTCAAGAGAAGTTAACAACCTCCAACTCTTATCTCTCAGCCACGGCACTTCCGACTGCCTGCCTACGTGTGAGCACAGAGGCGAACACTGCGAATGAAACACAGCGAGCAGATGCAGCAGACATTGGGTGAGGAGGTTAGTTTTCATTGACGTTAGCACCACATTGCTTTCCCTGAAAAGAGTCTCTCTCTTTCTCATTCTTTCTAGCTCTCTCTCTCTCTCTCTCGCTCTCTCTCGCTATTCCCCCCTCTATCCCCTCCCTTTTCCTCTCTCTCTCTCTATATATATTTAGATACATCTCATTCCATCTCTCTCTTTGACACACTTGACACTGCCGCAAACTCACCTGAGCAACAGAGGGAGGCGGAATGAGTGAAAGATAAAACGCGAGAGGAAGAGAAGACAGAGCCATTCAAAGTGACTGCTGTCTGCCGTCAAAGGAAACATTAGGGAAGACAGGTTGACAAGGAGTGGCATATATTACCTGTGTCTGTGTACTGTATAGAAATAATGTCACCATTGATGTCAAAGGCATATTATCTACTGTGTACAGTATATCCTTCTTGGGAATATATATACAGTATATATATTTTTTTTTATAGAGTTATTAGTTAATATATTGTTTGGGCGTGGTAAAGAATGTCAGTCGAGTACATATCGCTATTCAAAATTGTATTTAGAGTCAATAAAAACAATTGCATGAATGCATTGTTGGAACACTGTAAATACATCTCAGCCTGGTGCGTGTACAACCCCACCCCTGAGGATTGATTTGGACAGTGAAGCTAAAACCTTTAATTTGGCTCGATACTCCAGCATTTTTCATTTGAGATCAAATGTTTTATGTGAGGTGACAGTACAGAATGTCTTTTTTTTTAAAGGATATTTTCATACACATTGTTTTGTTGTTTTAATAATGAAAGCGCTTGAGTATCTGGTCCCCCTTTAGCTTGTCCAAATAAATACGGAGGGGAGTGTGTGAAATCTGTATATGATAACCTAACCCCAACATCAGAGAATTCCAGTAAAACTGAATCCCAAAAACAAAATCATTCCTGTAGTGTCCTCCGATACCAGGGTTGAGCTCAATTCAGAATTTAGTTGAGAATGCCTCATAAATTCCAATTCCATTTTTGAATTGAATTTGAATTGAAGTAGTAAACAGGATTCATAATTGAAATTTGAACTTAATTCAAATATAATTGAATTCAGTGAAATTCAATGACATTCACATGCCTTTTCTGTATCAGGTGCCCATATAACATCAAACATGTCGGTATACCGTATACATGCATATGACATTGTTTATTAAACAATAGATTTCAGGGAAAACTATTAAATTAATGATCTAGGAAAATAAAACCTGTATGCGAATATTCAAAGTTACTCTATTTCATTAATCACCTTTTTTTTGTGCATTATGGGGAAAATACTACATTTCCTAGAATGCATTAGTGCAACTCTCAAGTTGACTCTGAGGCCTTCAAAAGAGAGCCAAACAAATGAAATGGTTGAAATTGAATTGGCTATTCTAAGCACTAACGTTAAAAGACTATATGAACATTGTTTCCAGACAAAAGTGCTATATTCTTTGGTTTCTGGAAGTCTGTCATATTCAACAAAACTCTCATGTACTATGACTGAGTGGAATGTCCTTGAATTGCACTGATTCAATTCTACTTCCTGTCACTCAATCTCTAATTCTACATATTCCTGTGGATGCCAATACAATTCAAATTTAAAACTCATGAGTCGAATGGGAGTCAATTCCAAAATTCTGAATTGAGCCCAACCCTGGTAATTATGTGGGTGGCTCGACACCAGTTGGGTGAACGAGTAATGCTAGCAGCACTGACAGAAGCACTGGAAAAAAAACGCCCTGTTTCTATTTCCACTCCACAGAGCCTGGCAGCTGTAGAACAAGGCACAACATTACTTTATAGGAGAGTAACTTCAATGACTTATAATTTGAAGTACGTCTAACATGTCGGAATGCGCCAGCCTTTTGATCCCAAATACTCCTCTCAAACGCTATTTAATGCCAAATACTGCCCTCAAACTCTATTTAATGACACACCCACTGCATTTAAATTGCTCATGCGTGATATCATCAAGCATCGCCATCAAACATCAGACATGTATTATGCATTTGATGTCAAGAAGCCCATATCTGTGTCTGTTTAAACCGTGTATTCAAAACACGCATGTGCTGTATACATGTTTACCCCCTTTCCCAGCTGTGGTGAGAGAGAGGCTGGTGCTGGGCTGCGTGTCTGCCCTGCGTGAGGGGAGAGGACGGCTTGGTCCTCGAAGGCTGTTGCCCACCCCGCGCCACGCAGGCACTGGCACAGACAAGCCGTATCTCCATGGAGACGGGGGCCTGATGATTTCAAGGAGTGGAGATGAGAATGATGCAAGGGAGGAATGACGAAGGAAACAGACACACGGCAGCTGGGTGGAGAGAAAAAGCAGCGAGAGATGGAGAGCGAGATGGGGGAGGAGAAGTGAGGGAGAGCGAGAGTAAAGAGAGAGCGAGGGGGAGGAGAAGTGAGGGAGAGAGAGTAAAGAGAGAGAAAAAGCAGAGAGAGGTGGAGAGAGAGAGAGAGAGAGAGAGAGATGGAAAGAGAGAGAGAGAGAGAGAGATGGAAGGAGAGAGGGAGATGGAAGGAGAAAGAAAAATAGAGAGAGAGAGGCAGAGAGACAGAGAGAGGGGGGATAAGGAGAGAGGTAGATAGCTGCACATCCCATGCCAGTGACACCCAGGGGATACTCCTGTTACTAACATCATTTTCTCCTCATCCTGCCTCTCCTCTAGCTACCTCCCCACTCCTCTCTGCACATTCTGTAGTAGGCTACCTTCACGTCTCAAAGCCATCATTTCTGCTGTCTCACCCTATCTAATCCCATTACAATATATTGTATGTGATTGGATGCCCTCAATAGGGACAACCCCAGTAGCATTGGAAATACTGTGAAACCCCATTTGCACATGAAAAATCAAACAACCACCATCTTAAATAGCCAGAGGGAAGTGAGGAAAGCACCCCCAGTGTACATGCGACTTCCACACCCATCCACCACTACCTCCAGTCAAGCACCCACCAAACTGGAGGCAGCGCAGGGAGCAGTGTGGTGAACTCCACAATGTTAGGAATCAGCTGGTCAGTCAGCATCACTATCATAGACTGTAGAGTCCAGGGATCCATGTCCTCCAACTGACATACTGTGCATTCAATAGGTATTAACCTGGCTTAACATCATACTTAACCGACATTATGCAAAGGGTACAGTAAAAGAATGTTAAATATTCTCTTTGGACAATATCATTTTTGTTGTTGTTGTTGTTGTTGTATAATTTGCCCCAAATGAAGCTCACACAATATAATAGTTATTTAATAACACTGCATATATAATGATAATGGGAGTATCATGCCTTTAATGCATACTATAATGTCATTCGCCCTAGGCAACATTGCAGAACTAGGGGTGTGTTTGTGTGTGTGTGTGTGTGTGTGTGTGTGTGTGTGTGTGTGTGTGTGTGTGTGTGTGTGTGTGTGTGTGTGTGTGTGTGTGTGTGTGTGTGTGTGCGTGTGTGTGTGTAGTGGCAGACAGGTAGTTGACTAGGCAGTGGGCAGTCCATATGGGATACTTCTCAGCCGGTACCCAGCCAGCTGTCACACTGCCTACCAGCACACTCAGGAGACTCCCCCAGACGTGCACGCACACATACATACAAACCTAAAGCACAACTTCACTGGGGAAGAGCCTGCAATTATAATATGCGATAAAAAAACAAACACACTATCTGGAACCTAAAAGGGTCCTTTGGCTTTTGTCCTACTTGATAACTGCGGATTGCTTGGCTTCATAGCTAGCTTGTGTTTAGCGTGCACTCCTGAGCTCCTGTACTCTTCTATTGTCCTCGTTCGTCTTCAACAAATCACAGTCGCGGCTTTCTCGGCCACAGAACATGCCGCCGCATTGCAAGCAAATTTCAACATTTTTTTGTTGTTGTTGAAACGGTCTGTTTCTAAAACAAGTTTGAGATGGGTTATTCGTGGTTATTCTCTATGCTTTGACCACGACTACAATTCAAGGACGAGTCAACAACATAATGTGGCTATGATGAGTTAACAGACTATTAGCTTTCAAAATGAGATTCATATTGGACAGCTACTTAAACAATGCTGAGGCAAAAGACAGAAAAATCGACTTGATTTGAGTCATTTAAAGTGCCACGACAAACAGGAACTCGTTTGGTCGTATTCAGTCTTCCACAATAGGTACATTTCAACGTCGCAACTATAAGACATATGTGTCAGTATTTACATATAATGAAGTCAACTCATGTATTTTTTTGACCTTCCCACCATTCATGCCTAGTAAAGACCAATAATATATGACTTTTATTGGGTTTTGGGTTGAATTATCTTCCCTCAAACCTGGACGCCTCTTATTGACTGTTATTTAATGATACCTATGTAATACAATGAATCAGTGTTTGCCAATCCCAATATGATGGATCGCGGTAGCACTGAGATTCTGTTCTATACTTTGGCCTATTCAGTGCAGGCCATTACTGATGATGACGATAATGCCGATAACGATGATTGCACTTTTAATAATCATTTTTATGCAAATCGCCAACCGTCTTTGAATTATGCATGTATACAGTGCCAACCGACACGACAATCGGCTAATTGGCCGCCTTTCGATCTCCATGGCAACCAACCGCCCCACTGCCGTTGCTATAGTCCCCCTCCTAACTCCTCCACCGCACAATCAGTCTCCCCTTCTAATTTCCCTTACTACTGCTAAATCAGATATTGATAAGAGGAAGAAGTAGTTTCTCATCCATTTTTTATAATGCTTAACTAAGGATGCATTTTCTCAAAGTTTCTCCTCCCAGCTGGCTCTCTCTCTCTTTGATCCAAACACAGCCACTTCCTTCTCCTCAATTAATTAATACATTAACCTGCAAATGGAGTGCAAAAAACACTTAGGGAGATGGTATAATAAAGCTGCAGAATACAGGGATGGGATGCTAGGTGTCTGTGTGTGAGTATGTGTGTCCGCGTGTGTGTGTGTGCGGGTGTCCACATGTCTGGGCATCTAAAGTACCACCTCCCCCAGGACAGGCCTGTTAACAAGACCCAAGTCAGTTCCCCTTGTTCAGGCCCGTTAACAAGACCCAAGTCAGCTCCCCCAGTACAGGCCTGTTAACAAGGCCCCCATCAGCTCCCACAGTTCAGGCCTGTTAACAAGGCCCCCATCAGCTCCCCCAGTCGACGTGGAAGTCAATAGTGAAACAGCCAGCCCTGACGTGCCACACAGACTCATCTGTCTTTTATCAGTGTCTCTCCAGCCTTCACGTTCAGCCAGCAGTCAATAGCTGGAATAGACTAATCCATAACAGCAGCATGGTGTCTGATACGCACCCAGATGATTAAGTGTGAACAGCCTCGCAGCGTCACAACCAACATCTGCCAGCAGGCCCATGCATTTATGCTCCTCGAAGGAGAGCGTCACACATACACACAGACGCAAACACACACACGTGCTTACATAGACATGTCCACTCACACAAAATCAGATACACACAGATGCAAACACACACACACACACACACACACACGTGCTTACGTAGACATGTACACTCACAAAAAAATCAGACACACACACACACACGTGCTTACGTAGACATGTACACTCACAAAACAATCAGACACACACACACACACACACACACACTCTCTCTCAATGGCTGACCCATTTAACACACAGCTGGGTGTGCATCAGGAGTGTGTAGATAAAGGGATGTCCTGCGGTATGCAAACCACGCTACTCCTTCGTCTGTGTGTGTACAGGGAAGTGTGTGAAGTAAAACAACACGCTTCCTTACAGAAGGCAACACACACTAGGGACATGTTAATAATTTAGCAGAAACGCTCATCCAGAGCGATTAAGGTTAAGTGCCTTGCTCAAGGGCACAGACAGAATTTTCACCAAGTTCGCCAGGGACACCAGGTCCTGTAGTTTTAGGTTGACTTGGAGGGAATTCAAAGACCAGGGGGTTGAGTAATGAAAGGACCTTTTCTATGCTCCGTTCTAATTTCCGTGACTCTTAGCATGAAACGAGACTGAAATGTGAGCTTGTATGGGGTTTTCATTTCGAGCTAGAAGAGAAGATAAATAAAATGCCCTTACACACTCGGTATACAAACCATTAGAAGCTCTTACCATGACATATTACATGACCTATGACCCCTTTAACGATGTCACCCGCTAAATCCACTTCAATCAGTGTAGATGAAGGGGAGGAGACAGGTTAATGAAGGATTTTAATCCTTGAGACAATTCAGACATGGATTATGTATGTGTGCATAGGGTGAATGGGCAAGACAAAAGATAAGTGCCTTTGAACGGGGTATGGTAGTAGGTGCCAGGTGCACACGTTTGAGTGTGTCAAGAAATGCAATGCTGCTGGGTTTTTCCACGCTCAACAGTTTCCCGTGTGTGTCAAGAATGGTCCACCACCCAAAGGACATCCAGCCAACTTGACACAAATATGTGAAGCAGTGGTGTCCACATGGGCCAGCATCCCTGTGGAAATGCCTTTGATACCTTAAAGTTCATGCCCCGAAGAATTAAAGCTGTTCTGAGAGCAAAAAGGGGGCACAACTCAATATTAGTAAGGTGTTCCTAATATTTTGTACCCCCCCCCATGTAAATAAGAATGTACCAGTGTATGAGCCTGCATGTTGCTAGAGAGGTCCACCCGAGAGCACTGTGGAGGTCACGATGGTGAGTTAGACGTCTCTGATTGGTGACAAAACTAAGGCCTGCATGATACCATACAGACAAGAGCCTTTAGTGTAGAGCTTGAGGCTCGCACATAGAAAGCATCACCATCGTCTAATACAGAGAGACAAATATAACGATTGAACTATTATCTGGCGGCAAAGGAAAAACAAGCTTGGTGCCGGTAATAAAACCCTGACAGGGTTCTCTACACGGGTGGTGAAGCTGAACCTCTCACCCCTCCAAACTCCCAGATATTTGTACGTTTGACTTGCTCTATGCAATGTCCTTCCAAGGTAGTAATGACATGGTTTTCAGAGTGTTTAGTACTTGAAAATACCATACATTTTGTTTGAGGGATTCAGAAAAAGCTTTAAAATCGTACAGATTCCTTTGAATGATGTTTTAAAGCTCTCTGAGCTTTTTCAAAAGTCAAATTGCTGCCACTTGAATAGAGAATAATGTCAACCACATAACAATTGTCATCAGATGTCTCAATGTGTTGCCCAATGTTGTTGATATAGACAATAAACCACAGAAGACCTAAAATGTACTGTATCATTGAGGCACACCTGAGCACAACTCAACATTGTCTGACTTACAACCGTCTGTCTTAACAAATGGGGCTCGATTTTTACAGGTAGTTCACAAACCACTCCAGAGCATGAGCAGCAATTCCCGACACAATTCAATCTCTTCACCAAGACAGTGTGGTCCACAGTGTCAAACGCCTTTGACAAGTCTATAAATGCAGATACACGATGCAGCTTCCTATCCAGGGCACAGTGAACATCATTCAAAACATTCACAGTTGCTGTGACAGTGCTGTGGCCACACCTGAAACCTGATTGGATAACAAAAACAATAGT
The DNA here is from genome assembly GCF_018296145.1 of Oncorhynchus tshawytscha. Taxonomy (NCBI): domain Eukaryota; kingdom Metazoa; phylum Chordata; class Actinopteri; order Salmoniformes; family Salmonidae; genus Oncorhynchus; species Oncorhynchus tshawytscha. The sequence continues at coordinate 28,389,812 of NC_056438.1, forward strand.
GTTAGGCCTAAAGCTGCGTATTGACTAGGGACTCCAATACCTTTGCCAGAATAGGCAACTTAGATATGGGTCGATAGTTATTCAGTAGAGTGGGATCAACCCCATTCAAAAGAGGTAGGTCAAATACTAATTTCCACAACCTGGGGATTTCATTACATTCTTGGGTGAGGTTAAACATGTATGTTCAAGGAGAGCAATGATGTCTGCTGCTAATTGTAGTAGGCGGGTATCTAGATGATCAGGGCCAGGGGATTACTTTGGACAACGCACCTCTGAGACAGAGAAGGGCGGGAAGGAGAACCTAGAGAAGGAGTGGTGGGGGGGCTGATGTTGACCTTTGACTATAGCAAATAATCCACCTGCATCATGAGAATGTTGATTTAAAAGAGTTCAGAATAGAGGTTCTCTCAGTTACCACCTGTAGGTCAATCAGCAGTTGTTTATGGAGTTGTTGCCCAAATTTGGAAGGATTATTCTGATTATCAGCAGTATATTTTATGTTCCGGTCTGCTTTCAGCATTTGGGTCATAGCCACATCCTTATTCCGAAGTTGAAAGTCATCCAATCATCAGCTGAATCAGACGTTTTTGCATTAGCCCACAAAGTATTCTGTTTCCTTATGATTTCAGTTAGTTCGTCTGTGAACCAAAGGTTGTCTCTGCCCTTAATTCTATACTGTTTGAAAGGGTTTATTGAAGTAAGAAAAGGCTAATTCAACAACAGGGATCTCTATTCCAGGCAGTGGCGATTTTAGCATGTCAATCTTGGTGGGGCAAACAAACATGTGGGATGCCTGCCAGCAAAGCCACTACACAACACAACAATAAACAATACATGAATTGCACTATAACGGTGACAGATGTTGACCACAAACGGTTAGGGCCTACATAAAGCTGTCCCAACAGCAGTCCCAACACCTTACCACTGCTATACGTGGTTTCAGCGGAGCCTTGTCTGGCAGCGAAAACAGTTAATGGCAGACTTGCTTCAACAAATGTGGTTTCTACTGACAATTGAGATGTACAAACTATGGCATAAGCGGATAAGAGGCCATCCGTAATTTCGATGAAGACGTTAAATGAGCAAGCGCCGACGGACATGGTCAATATAACTATTTGTTCAGCACTTTTGAAATGTACAGCGACAGAATGCAGAACACGGGCCGTTCTTACAGTGTACAAGTCAGAACCGTAGGATAAATGAATGGGGCATATAAACAGACAATGAAAGCTCTTACAATATTCGGCAATTGCAGTTCTCTAAAACAGGTTATAGGCAATTTGTGCACCACCAAGTTAGAACAGTGGCAAAATGAAGAGGTAAAAATAGGCCAAATTATCAGGGTGAGGCACATTGAACACCGTCTGGGTCTTTGCGTATCAAAAAAGATACCCGTCATATAACACTATTTGACACATCAAGCTTTTAATTTGACACGTTAAATAACACAGTTCTATTATAGAATGTTGTGTTTGCTGAATCTGCACGTGCAAGTCAAGGGACACCACCACTATCAGTAGCACTGCCAAAGCTGTATTAAAAGGTAGCCAAACAAGCACATAACCGGGTCACGAACAAAATACAGCGTTGGTGAAAATAGACCGAATGATTAGGGTGAGGCACATGTGCTACTAACAGCTTATTACACAATATACACATAGTATTACTTAGCTACAGTATACATATCTTCCTGGCATATCACATCATTTATGCAGCAGCGTACAATATGTTTTTGGACTCACCTTGTGTAGGTGGCGCGACGGTCCTTTGTGTTTGCAAATTTTATCATCAAGCCTTGTCATCAAAGTCTGGCATCATCTGGAGTTATGGTGGGAACTCGGAGAAAAAAACCACAGCCACTTCATTGAATAGCAGGCTAACGTTAGTGGTTTCTTTGCAGCGTTTGAAGTTAGTCACTGATTCCTTCCAAACGACTCATTGTTGAATTTGCGATTTCCTACTTTTTGTGTGATCTTTGTGTACAATGGCCGATGAGCACCGATACATTTTATCTATAATTTCTCTTCATTATTTCTCTTCATATGACAAGGATTAAAAAGGATTTGCCAGTAGATCGATGACAACTGATGATGACTGCTTGCTATCTTACTTTGAAAGTAAGATGTTGACATGATCAGTCCAATCAAAGCTACTGTAGATATAACGTGATTTGATGTCATTCTATCTATGGCCAATGACCTTGAGCCTTCTTGGACTGGCACTTCTAATATCGATGGGCAAAATTATTTGAGCTCCAACCTTAGAATTGGGGATGATTTCCTGTCTCATGATTGACAGAAAACTGAGCCAATCATGACAGAGAACTGAGCCAATGAGGCACAACGCTCTGTATTTTCTGCTGGCTAGCCTCACCACCACAGAAAGCACTGAGCTCGGCTGAAACACCTGTATTTTGGAGCTACCTTACTCAAAAAAGCAAAAAAGAGACCATGTTTGTGTGCGGCTTTATTAACTCAATATTTTTTTTTTTTACATTGTTTGCAAACTGATATGTGGCACGTCATAAGCAAAACAGGCAAGCCCCCCCCCACACACAAAAAAATCTATATTATTATTATATATATATTTTTATATTTTTAAATGTACCTAAAAGTGTGGTGCTCAAAAGAGGTGGGGCTCTGCCCTGAATGCCGGGTCGCAACTGATTCCAGGAAATGTTAAAAACATAATGTAAAAACCCTGAGTATCCAACTGCTTCCTGTTTCTTTTCATGATGATACGTGGAGGTAGTTTAGGAATCTTACCTTTCCTTACACAGGCAACTGCACAGTGATCACTTAAATCATTAGCAAAATTACGAGAACTATTAAAACGATGTTGAGTGTTGGTTAAAATAATATCAATCAAATAGGATTTTAGAGGACACTTTGCATTTAACATTGTTACATTGTTAACAATCTGTGTGAGATTACAGGTATTACATAGATTCTTGAGTTGGACGTCAACCAGTCTAGGTTCAGGTCACCCAAAAGCACAAATTCAGATTTGCCATATTGTGATAGTAATTATAAAATACAATCCAGATAGTCAGCAATAGCAGATGGGGGTCTATAACAGGAGAAAACAAGATTTAAGGATGCACAGAGATTTATATATAAGGACAGATATTCAAGTTCAAGTCAGAATGGTCCCTGCAAATGTGTCTTTTATGTATTGTCATGACTTTCCCTCATGGGTGAGGATCAAAGAGAGCCCCCCCCCCCTCCCACCAGAGAGGAAAAGGAGGAAGTGGATCAGTTTCATGACTTTAACGACCGGTCATAAACTCTCAGACATGTAAATGCAAGTTTGCGGTTTCTCCCATGTCGAATGGGGGGGTGGGAATCGAAGAATTCTCCAGTGCAATAGCGGGGCAAGCACATGGTTTCTCACAGGACGCAACATGATAAAAACAGTCAAAGTTTCCCGCATTTAAGGGGCATCGGGCCCTTAATGCATTGTCAAGGGTAGACAATAGAAAAAATAACAACATGTTCATTGTTTGCCTACTGTAGCAGACAACTTGAGAAATAACCATAAAACATTTTACAAGACTCCTATCTATAAGTCTGTGAGGCTGCGCCAAACACAAATACACTAAGCTACAATAAACAACAGTAAAGGTCAAGTAATACAAATCTGAAAAGCATACAAGTTCCTGATGAATCCACAGGCTAGATTTACATTTAGGATCAGAGACTGCAGTGTGTGCATGTAAGTGGGTGCCCGGGGCAGTGAGAGAAGGTCACGGGAGAAGGGGGTATCCTGTACCAGACAGGGGTTAACTCTAATAGTTGTAACATCAATATCATAAAGCATATACCGTCAAGATGATGGAGATGGTTCCACAAGTGTTCACACATCCGATGAGTTCGGGGGTACTGCGGTTGTCACAAACCCCAGACTTGAAACCCTATGCACACCGACACTACAGGCAGTCGGGTGGTTTAGTTAGTTACTAGTGAACTGGAGTTAGTTAGTAGTGTTCAGCTCAAACATACTACCTCCAGCCTCCCAGTTGCCCTTGTGGCAGAAACCGTGTGCCGTCTGGGTGTAGCAGAGCACAGCTGCCCCACGTGATGGATGGACCTCATTGTCGCACAGGTTAGAAGCTATCCTTGATGGGATGGACCAACTGTTTATCACTCTCCCCCCCCCCTCTTCCCCGCTCTACCTCTATCCATCCTCCTCCCGTACGCCATTCACGCCCGGCAATGTGCTTGCATGACGGATGACCAACAGAGAAACGTAGTCTCCCAATAGTTCCCCCCCCGTGCGCGCTTTTCTTCACCGTTTCATCTAATTGCCTCTTTTTCTTTTCTTTTTCGCTCTCCCTCCATTTCTCCCTCTCTGCCATCAATCTCACACATAATAGCTGTGTTTAATGAAAGGCCAATGTTTTTTTATTTCACTTGCTCGCTCCTGTGTTTCTCACATAGCCATTCACTATAGCATGAAGTTGCCCCAGGGTGGTGATGCCGGGGTCAGTTTTAAATCCTCCTTCCTGATGTTTTACTAAGGCTAAGCTGACCCTAGATCTGTAACTATGGGCAACTTATTCTTGAATTCAAGCGAATACAGACTCAATATGGGAGGTAGCTCTTTGATAATCGAAATCCACATCCCACATTAAGTGGTGGTCAAACTTGATTAATCCGCGTTTATCTCAAATCTGTTGCCGAGGCAATGTGGGACTGTCTCTTTTTCCTCTCTGTAACACCACTCCTCCTTCCTTCCCCTTCTCCTGTCACCCGGTTAGTCTAGTCAGTGAGATGTTAAGTGAAATACATTACGCCTCACTCCTACCAAGCCAAACGGGAGGAGTGTTTCTTCACTGAGGAAAAGGAGAAAAATCACCTTCACATTACCAGCAATCAAACCTTAGGAAACTGTCTTGTGAGCGTTTTGGGGGGGTGCGACGACTTGATAAACTGAGTAATTCATCATCAATTTCCTGGTGAAGAGCAGCAAATTCCCTTCCCGGCACGGGGCCCTGCCGTCCTCCATGATTCATTTGAATAAAAAGCACTACATCAACATTAATACGGATTGCTAATTAAGTTCAGATCGTTCATGTTTTTTGCTGAGATAGATTATCAGAAGCTGAATCAGAATGACATATTACTCATGGGGGTGCACAACGTCGATTTCTCTGACACTTATGGGTGGGGGGATGAAGGTGTGGGACACATTGATAATTAAATTCTCATGGTGGAATCATGCTTTCTTATGTTGTGTTATGTTGTAATTCAAACCATAGCATGGGGCACAGGTCCCATGGCCAGAGCTTGAGAGCTATTGAGCTAGGGACATATACTAACAGTACATTATGCCCACCTGGGCAGAGCCTTTGCAGAGCTGTTAAATATTCAACAAGACTAATTCAGCGAGCTGGATGGGGGCCCGAGCTAGGCAGCTAGGGTTGCTAACCACTAGCACCTTATTGATTAAAGTTGTGCTGTGGGGCGGTGGAGCGAGACGGAGAGGGCAGTCCGAGACTCAGAGTACTCAAGCCTTTAAACATGAAGAGAGCTGGCACAGCCGTTTTACTGCCGAGGTCGTAGACTGGAGTGAAACGGAGTCAGCCGAGTATAATGTAAGGCGCTAACAACATAAATCTTTATCGGAGGCGGAAGCTACATACAGTCGTCTGGGATTAGTGCCTATCCAATAGTCGCTATAAATCCCTACTGGGGACAACAACTAAATAATGACAATTACATTGGTACACAGACACACCCCTGAGGTCCACAAAAAATACTATGTTAATATACAGTACAGTGCATTTGGAAAGTATTCAGACCATTTGACTTCTTCCACAATTTGTTACGTTACAACAATTTAACATGGATTAAATATAAACATTCCTAATAAATCTACACACAATACCCCATAATGACAAAGTGAAAACATATTTTTTTTAATTTTGCAAATGTATTAAACATAAAAAACAGATACCTTATTTAGTATTCAGACCCTTTGCAATGAGACTCAAAATTGAGCTCAGGCGTATCCTGTTTCCATTGATCTTCCTTGAGATGTTTCTGCAACTTGATTGGACTCCACCTGTGGTAAATTCAATTGATTGGGCATAATTTGGAAAGGCACACACCTCTATATTAAGGTCCCACAGTTGACAGTGCATGTAGGAGCAAAAGCCAAGCCACAAGGTCGAAGGAATTGTCCGTAGAGCTCCGAGAAGGAATTGTGTTGAGGCACAGATCTGGAGAATGGTACCAAAAAATGTTTGCAGCATTGAAGGTACCCAAGAACACAGTGGCCTCCATCATTCTTCAATGGAAGAAGTTTGGAACCACCAACACTCTTCCTAGATCGGGCCGACCATCCAAACTGAGAAATCGGGGGAGAAGGTGACCAAGAAACTGATGGTCACTCTGATAGAGCTTCAGAATTCCTCTGTGGTGATGGGAGATCCTTTCAGAAGGACAACCATCTCTGCAGCACTCCACCAATCAGGCCTTAATGGTAGAGTGGCCAGACGGAAGCCACTCCTCAGTAAAAGTCACATGACAGCCCGCTTGGAGTTTGCCAAAAGGCACCTAACGGACTCTCAGACCATGAGAAACAAGATTCTCTGCTTTGATTAAATGAAGATTGAAGTCTGTGGCCTGAATGCCAAGCATCATATCTAGAGGAAACCTGACACCCATCCCTACGGTGAAGCATGGTGGTGGCAGCATCATGCTGTGGGGATGTTTTTCAGTGGCAGGGTATGGAAGACTAGTCAGGACTAGTCATGAAAACCTGCTCCAGAGCGCTCAGGACCTCTGACTGGGGCGAAGGTTCACTTTCCAATAGGACAACGACCCTAAGCACTCAGCCAAGACAACACAGGAGTGGCTTCAGGACAAGTCTCTGAATGTCCCAGCCAGAGCCCGGACTTGAACCCCATCGAACATCTCTGGAGAGAACTGAAAATAGCTGTGCAGCGATGCTCCCCATCCAACCTGACAGAGCTTGAGAAGACTCAAGGCTGTAATCTCTACCAAAGGTGCTTCAACAAAGTCCTGAGTAAATAGTCTGAATACTTCTGTCAATGTGATATCAGTTTAAAAACATTTTTATACATTTGCAAAAATGCCTAAAAACCTGTTTTTGCATTGTCAATGTGATGAGAAAAAAACAACAATTTAATCAATTTTAGAATAAGGCTGTAATGTAACAAAATGAGAAAAAGACAAGGGTTCTGAATGCTTTCGGAATGTACTGTATACGTGAAGATTTTAATTTGAAAGAACACACTGCTTCCATATTTGTGTTCAACAATCACAGCCATCTTCAATAGATTCCTTTTTAGTGCATATAGAAATAGACATCAAGCCTTCCGGTCTTCCGGAAGTTAAGAGTAAACACTTCATTGCACATAGGAGTAGGGGACATCATATTTTTGTACCCATTAAACCCATTAGAGTAATCACAATTATATCTTTAGAATTGGACAGACCTATAATGGGAAAAGAAGAACGTGACAGTCAAATCCAGACGAAATAGAGTACCACTCAATCTTACAACATACACAATGTTTTCACTCTCACTAAGAAAATGGCCTTAGAAGTCCAGAAAAACTAACTGGGTCATAACAAATTGCATCCATTGCAATAAAAGGCATCTGGAGATAAGTGTCCAAGCTTTGATAATATCTCCTTTACAGCAGGGAGGCCTGACCATTGACTCTAAAAATGGACACAGCCTTATCGACAAACAGACAAATCAACCAAAGAACTACACTGGCCCAACGGACACATAAAAATGGCTTTGTTACAGTCTCCTCTCTGAGCCTCTGGCGGAAGAAGGAATATAAATTCCCTATTAATATTGGGGGAAAGTTGGATTCATTGTATCAGTGTTCCAATGTCTCTGGAGCCCATGGCCTATATTGGCTTTTGGGGACTTTCTGGATGGATTCTGCCCATTTTCTTCCTCTGAATCGTGAGCCTTGATACAGGCAGGAGAAGATGTTTTATTGCACAACAAAGGAGCTTCCTTCACAATGTGACCCCGTTAATACCGCAGCAGGAGAGAGCGTATTTAAATCAATGGAGATGTTGAACTTCTGGTTTACTATTCTGTCATCTGGGGCTCAGGGTGGCAGGGGCCAAAACACGATGCTTTGGTGGCCCACATGCATACCGAGCACATGCGCACAAGCACACAGGTACACACTCTCGTACATACAGAAAGATGGGTGTGAACACACACCCACGTGTGCAAAAACAAACACACACACACACACACTCTTAATCTCCAGGGTGAGCCCTCCCGATGACAAGCTGCTTAGCTCTGTGCATACAGAGAGCTCTTTTGTACCAACCATTGAGACAGGTGGATGGGTGGCTTGACTACAGTTTGAGGCAAACAACTTTTATGGGGGTTTTTAAGGCAAAAACAGAGACACAAGGCAGACAGAGGCCAGCTCATCTCAGAACTGCTTGGTTATTCACTTGCTGTGTTTTGACTCACAAACACACACAGTATGAGAAACAGATGGACACATGGATGGACGGGACTTATAGACCGACAAAACAGATGTACAGACAGACAGATCGACAGAAACAACAAGACAGCCGACCTAACAACCGCGCTGCCGTTGTCATGACGGCGGTGGAGGGAAATGTGCCGTTAGGCTTAATGAGCCCAATGAACCGACACAGGCCAATTAGAGCCGGCACGAAGCGGGGGGGGGTGACGTAAGGAACCCACACACCCCAATCTGCAACAACAACTTCACACACAAGTCCCTCTTTTTTACTAACCTCATCCTTCTGCTTCCTGCCTGTATTACAGATGAGTGACAGTTTATGATTAGCAGCACGACATGGACAGAGAAATGAACACAGCAATGTACACAAACCTGTGTCAGGTTGAGTTATAATGACATGTGTTCCATTCTTAAGCACATAATCAATTGCTGTATCTTTTAAATGCATTCCCATTCAGGCCCACACAGGGCTGTTTCTGTTCAAGTCAGTTTTAACCTTTAATCCTGTCGTACTGAAGAGCAGACCATTCTTAGGACTGTCTTTTCACATTATTTGGGGGGTTTAGAGGAGAGCAGCCAAATCAATGTGTTTTTATCCCTGACAAAATATAACCAGTCTTTCCCAGAATTAAAGGGAGAGTGAACAGAGACCAACCGTGCTGTACTAAGTGGGAATTGCAGAGTACTTCATCGAATATTATTTTATTTTAGCAGCTGGCAGAGATACTGAACACCTTGACTTGACAGAAAATCTACGGTAGGTTTAAACGGGACTAAGTTATAATGTATTTTCTGGGATCCATAGGTGATTCTTTGGCCAGCAAGTGAGCATAGTAAATGCCATATATATGTTATCAGCAAACTATGTTTCACCATTCTCATCAGCAGGTTACCAATCAGCTGGTCTTTCACAATCCTATACAGGCCTATGCACCTATGCACTACTCCAATTACAACATACTATGAGTCTATGCACATCTGGCCCAGAGAGTATAATATTAGTCTAGCTCACTCTTAAGATTCAAAAGCTAAATGAAAACTAATTGGAAACTTTAGCCGTATAACTGTCAGTGATTAGCTTTGATGAATTACCTCTGCAGTGAGCATAGGGGTTGGCGGGGGATCAACGTGCGCGTGTGTGTGTGTGTAGCGCGGTCCAATCCCTTGCCGAGTTCGACCACCTGTAAACCCCAGTAATAATACCACGGCGCCCCAGGCTTCTCTCTCTGTACCGTACTACAGGCCAAAGCGTCTCCTTTACAATGAGTTATGGACTGTGCTGACTCGAGTCTATTCTCCATTTATTGCCTCATAACCACAATTAACAATGCACCACTAGGTTGCCCAACTTAGACGGTCTGGGTGTACTCCCAAAAATGCTAAGTATAATAGAAAAAGGGATACGTCTGCATTTTTTTTTTTTTTGAGGGTCCAAGCGATGTGGTTCTCTTATTTCCTTTCCCCCATCTCTTTGGTCTTTGGCCACATGGAACTCCCCAAGCAAATTAAGGAGGCCTCGACAGAGCTTTTTTTTTCAATTTCCAATAGTGTCGGCCAGCGATGGACAAACACCAGGTTTCAGTATGGGAGGCCAACAATGCGGTAATACAGAGTTGCAGAGTCCAGCTAACGTACAGGCTCATATTTCAACATTTGAGCAAGGGCTCTGGTCGAAAATCCACTGAATATACAAGGCAAAATAAAAGCCCCAAAATGTTCCTTCTGGCATGCGATGTCAATCAACTGCATAGACAACTTTTGACACACACAGTTATGGAATCTAAGAGAGGAGATACAGAGTTCAGATGTCTGCTGTGGGATATAAATAATCAACAGAAACATAAAACTACACAGCTGTCCCATCCGTAAAAGTAAAACATGGCCATATATTAAAGAATGAGACATACAGTTGAAGTCGGAAGTTTACGTACACCTTCAGCCTAATACATTTAAACTCAGTTTTTCACAATTCCTGACATTTAATCCTAGTAAAAAATCCTTGTCTTAGGTCAGTTAGGATCACCACTTTATTTTAAGAATGTGAAATGTCAGAATAATAGTAGAGAGAATTATTTATTTAAACTTTTATTTCACATTCACAGTGGGTCAGAAGTTTACATCCACTCAATTAGTATTTGGTAGCATTGCCTTTAAATTGTTTAACTTGGGTCAAACGTTTCAGGTAGCCTTCCACAAGCTTCCCACAATAAGTTGGGTGAATATTGGCCCATTCCTCAGGACAGAGTTGATGTAACTGAGTCAGGTTCGTAGGCCTCCTTGCTTGCACATGCTTTTTCAGTTCTGCCCACAAATGTTCTATAGGTTTGAGGTCAAGGCTTTGTATGGTTGGGATGGTGTTCTTTGGCTTGCAAGGCTCCCCCTTCTTCCTCCAAACATAATGATGGTCATTACAGCCAAACAGTTATATTTTTGTTTCATCAGACCAGAGGACATTTCTCCAAAAAGTACGATCTTTGTCCCCATGGGGTAGTTGCAAACCGTAGTCTGGCTTTTTTTATGGCGGTTTTGGAGCAGTGGCTTCTTCCTTGCTGACTGGCCTTTCAGGTTATGTTGATATAGGACTCGTTTAACTGTGGATATAGATACTTTTGTACCTGTTTCCTCCAGCATCTTCACAAGTTTCTTTGCTGTTGTTCCGAGATTGATTTGCACTTTTTGCAACAAAGTACATGAATCTCTTTGTGACATAACTTCCTGAGCTGTATGACGGCTGCGTGGTCCCATGGTGTTTATACTTGTGTACTATTGTTTGTACAGATGAATGTGGTACCTTCAGGCATTAGGAAATTGCTCCCGAGGATGAACCAGACTTGTGGAGGTCTAAAAAAAAAATCTGAGGATTTCTTTTGATTTTCCCATGTTGTCAAGCAAAGAGGCACTGAGTTTGAAGGTAGGCCTTGAAATACATCCACAGGTACACCTCCAATTGACTCAAATAATGTAAATTAGCCTATCAGAAGCTTCTAAAGCCATGACATCATTTTCTGGAATTTTCCACACTGTTTAAAGGCACGGTCAAATTAGTGTATGTAAACTTCTGACCCACTGGAATTGTGATACAGTGAATTATAAGTGAAAAAATCTGTCTGTGAACAACTGTTGGAAGAATTACTTGTGTCATTGTCACACCCTGACCATAGTTTGCTTTGTATGCTTCTATGTTTTGGTTGGTCAGGGTGTGATCTGAGTGGGCATTCTATGTTGGATGTCTTGTTTGTCTATTTCTATGTCTGGCCTGATATGGTTCTCAATCAGAGGCAGGTGTTAGTCATTGTCTCTGATTGGGAACCATATTTAGGTAGCCTGGGTTTCACTGTGTTTGTGGGTGATTGTTCCTGTCTCTGTGTTTGCACCAGATAGGGCTGTTTAGGTTTTCGCACGTTTGTTGTTTTGTTAGTTTATTCATGTATAGTGTCTTTATAAATTAAACATGAATAACCACCACGCTGCATTTTGGTCCGCCTCTCTTTCACCAGAAGAAAACCGTTACAGTCATGCACAATGTAGATGTCCTAAACGACTTGCCAAAACTATAGTTTGTTAACAAGAAATTTGTGGAGTGGTTGAAAAACTAGTTTTAATGACTCCAACCGTATATTGAAAAATATATGATCATATATTTAGAACCCATATATAAACGTGGCATACATTTAAAAATATATGATCATATATTTCAATAAGATATGTAAATCTCACAACTCACTACAAAAAAAATGATATTATGGATATATGTATTTTCATCATGCAACATGTACTCAGAACATTAGTTTTGTTTTGTTAAATGCATGTATTGCTTTTAAATGTATTCCAGAATAAAAAACATTTCACATGCCATATATTTAAAAACAAGGATGAATTATTTTCTAATTGCATTCAGTGTGAGGCAACATGTCTACTTCGTTGTTTCTTGTAAGTACTGTAGATGACACAAAGGACAGGCCTTCCCCGGGAGGAATGGGGAGAAAAAAAGACAGATCGGATCCTGAAAGTGACCTCAATAATTGGTTCGATTTTGTTCATCGATATTGCTCATGATATTGCTTTAAATAGAATATGACGCATGGCAGAAAGAATGGTGAATATGATTACAAACACTGACATGGTTGTTTTTCTACTTACCCAGAGTCAGATGAACTCATTGAAACCATTTTCATGTCTTGTGTGCAGTTTGGAGGTGATAATCGTTAGTTTAGCGCAATTACTTGAAATCTCACACAGTAGCCAGCTCCTCTCAAAAACAGAGAAATAGACCTTCGAACTATTCCAAAACTGGGTGGTTGGTCATTTATATTCTTACAAAGCTATACATAGAAATCTATCTTTTATACATGTGTTCATTTAACAGATTATCAAAAGAAACAAGATTCTATCCACTTCCTCATTCTCTGTCCCGTTTGGTGTAGAGATGTACAGAGTTTGCAGCATTGTATCTGTCTTATTATGGCATCTGTGAGCACATGGGCAGCACCATTGTGACAGATACAATGTTTAGATCTGCAGCTACTGTACTGGGAGACTTCCAGCAATTGTGCTAAGATAACGATATGCTAACTTCAATCATCTCCAAACTGCACACATAGACAGCTTTGCAGACTCTTGGCATTTTCTCAACCAGCTTCATAAAGTAGTCACCTGGAATGCATTTCAATTAACAGAAGTGTGCAAAGCTGTCATCGAGGCAAAGGGTGGCTACTTTGAAGGATCTCACATATAAAATATATTTAGATTTGTTTAATACTTTTTTGGTTACTACAAGATTCCATATGTATTATTTCATAGTTTTGATGTCTTCGCTATTATGCTACAATGTAGAAAACAGTAAAGATAAAGAAAATCCCTTGAATGATTAGGTGTGTCCAAACTTTAGGTTCATGACCCTAAATGAGGAAAAGTAATTTAAGTTCATGGAGAAAAATAAAGGTTGACTAGTATTTTAGACATCTCAAAAGTGGAAATGGGTCAAATTGACCGACAATATAATAGAAGGGTTAACACTTTTTTGGTTACTACTTCATTCCATATGTGCTATTTAATAGTTTTGATGGTTCACTATTATATATACACTATTATATTCATATATATATATGTGTGTGTGTGTGTGTGTGTGTGTGTGTGTGTGTGTGTGTGTGTGTGTGTGTGTGTGTGTGTGTGTGTGTGTGTGTGTGTGTGTGTGTGTGTGTGTGTGTGTGCGTGGATACATATTTTAGTATATTTGGGTATATATGTTGCCACCATATACGCCCATATAAAACATAAGTAACATACGTATATTGCCGTACATTTACTTTTCTGTATGGGATTATAAAAAAATAAAAAAATGTTTAACCTTTATTTAACTTATTTACAATGACGGCCTACCACAGCCAAACCCGGATGAGGCTGGGTCAATTGTGCGCTGGCCTATGGCACTCTCAATCCCGGCCGGATGTGATCCAGTCTGAATTCGAATCAGGGACTGTAGTGACGACCTCTTGCACTGAGATACAGTGCCTTAGACCGCTGCGTCACTCGGGATTAAAGACATATTTTCATGTTTTCTATTTTTTTGACACGCGGCAAAACCCCATGCTTTAATAATTCTAAGCGTTAACATACCCCAAATAATACAGTACTCAAAAGCTTAATAATTGAAGAGGACTTAGTTCATCTGCATTATGCAAGTGATTTCCGCCGACCACAAATAAAACGCTTTGCGTGCTTTCTCCTTTCTGTTCAAAGAGAAGCAAATGTAAAAACTACAAACGGTGCGACAAAAAAAACATCTCCATCAACAAAGAGATAACTAATTAACGCATTGAAGACAACAAGCATGTTTCCAAGAGTCGGAAATACGACACAGTCCCTCCCCTTACCCCACGTTTCCCCTCTCAGAAAGCATTCATTGATGTAACAGGAGCTGTGCAGCTAAAGTTCACAAATAAAAGGGAGTCATCAAAGTGTTCACGGAAGGTAAACTTGAGATCTGTCCCCGGGAAAAACTTTGAGCTAAATGTAGATATGGAGCACAACCCTCGAAAATCAGCTGTACAAACACTATGGGAGAACTCTCTCTCTCTCTCAGATCTGACACCTCTTCGCCACAGCATGGAGAAACTGAATCATCCTCCCACCTTGCCTGCCTGCCTGCCCCCTCTCCTCCTCCACTCCTCTGCTGACTTCTCTCCCTTGCCATATCCACCTACCCAATAGGTTCCTTACCTGCAATTTATCATTCACTCAACCCCTGGGCTGCTTCTTCACTTCCGCACAAATAATGCAGAAGATCGACTTGCGTACAGTTTCCACTCTACCCTAATGAAATTCTAACGCCTTGAGGTTGATATGTGGGTTTTTGTTAGGATATTAGCATATTTGTAGCATATGGATAAGCAGTTGCTATGGTGAATCAAATGTGTTGTTGTTCGAGGTGTGAGAGTGACAATGAAAAGTAGCACACGATGTACTGTGCCATCTTTTAGAGCCTTATGCTTTAACGTAAATTATGCTTTTACACGGGTCCCTCTTGAAGGCACAGATCTAGAATCAGTTTACCCTACCCAACTCTTAACCACGACAGTTACACAACAACACACTCAATTGGTCTTATATCTGTGTCTAGGGGCAGATTCACCACACTCCTAACCCAGTCCGATGATATTTAATAGACGGTCATTGGTAAATGGGGTGGAAGACGCCCCTCTTCAGCGGTCTCCAGCCCCTATCCAGCCTGGCCTGTGCTCAGCCAGTAACCCACCCTGCTCCCTAATTGATGGAGGAGATGATGAATGGCTGCTTCTGTTTATTGGGCCCAAATGTCCAACTTTAATTAAATTGTGCCTCTCCCATAATGACTTCTGTTGAATTGGATCTTGCGCCCCTCCATCACAAACACACACACACACCAATATGAAGGGGGAAAAAAATCATATTTAACGTCAAGTAAAATGTATTTTAAATACGTGTAGAATCTTTGCTAAAATGCACGTCATGCATTCAAATCTATTCCAGAGATGGATGTACATACATTTGAAACTTTGCTCAAATGCATGTCACGCTTGACAGTATTCCAGAAATGCATGGCTATGACATGAAGTCTATAGGGTGGCCAAAGTGGTTCTAATTTGGCTTCTTGAATTCATCTTTATGTATTGATCAGTGGAATTCATTTTTAACTTTGGCAGTGATATCATTTTAAATTGTGATCTGAGTAAAAAGTGTATTTTTATTTCACAACATTTTAGCATTCTGTCATAAACAGCACACGTTCAGCTTAATAAAAAACGAGTTTTCCCATCTCAAGAGGTAAAAACAAAATTACTTGAGTAAGTACCTCTCTTCAGCTTAATAAAATAATAAAACAAATATCATTTTTTAATCAAATTTGGAATTGATTTAGATTAAAACTATACATCGTACAATGCTCAACATTATGTCAAAGCGTAGGTCTGGTGCTTCCAATGGGTGGTATTGTACAGTGGATGGTTAGTAGTGTTAGGGTGCGTTCGTAACCAAGTGGGAAGTTGGAATTGACTTGAACGGCCCTCCAACTGGTAGTTACTAGTTAAACAAGGCATGAATCCCCTTGTGATAGGTGACATGAGAAATTGCAGTGTGCAACAGCGAGGGGCAATAGAATGAAAGATTCACAAAAACATGAAAAACAATTCTAGCCTGTCTATCTAGGGGTAACTGTGTTGACGTGTTATGCTTAACCTGCTCCTTTTTCCCACCAAAAAACACCAGAAAATGGCCACAGAGAGTAGAACCAGCTTACATGCTTTTACACTTAGGATTTGACTATTAAAATGTTCAATATTTCTTTTGAAATAAATATTTAAAAATAATAATTTCCCCATATCAAAACGAGAGTTCAGTTCATGTAACGGGGTTGACCTTAAAATTAGGGACTTAATCAATAATGACATGAAATAATGAGGGTGAAAAAACTGGGTATTTTGGGGGGATATTGGGTTAAAATCTTCCTAGAAGTCACAGAGGGTGCACGGAGGGGCACGGCAAAAATGCTGGCACTTTAGCAAGTCTTTATTCATACTCAAAATCAGATTGATTGAATGTGGTCTATATTAACGGGCACATTATTTAATAAAACAGGCTTTTAAAATTCAATACTTGAACATATTAAAGGGAATCAAAAGGCACTCAATTCGTGGAACGACCTAGTACACGTTAAGTTCTGCCTGTTGAACGTTGGTTGCAAGTTTGTTTGTCCGATAATGTAGGACTTTAAATATATTTAAATGCATATAGGTGACTTTGGCATGTGCCAAGTACAATAAAAATGCATGTGGACTAAATAATTGCAGCGGCTGCAGCCTATTAGAAGACTTAGAGGCGTGGCTTGTTAGGGGCGTAGCTTTGTCGTAGTTTGTTTTGGTCTCCCATGAGATCGATTGTCATGTCAGTAAACATGTTATGTTGTGTTCTGTGATTAAAGCACCCTATGGATCGCATGTGAAGCAAAACAGATTCATCAGGAGTGTCTGTCTCACTGAGCTTGATGTTTTCCTGTTGATGATGCGTGCAGCGAGGCCTCATTAACCCAGGGCCTAGCTACGTTCCCCACGGTTAATTTTCCCTCGGTAGGACCAGCCTGACAGAAACCACAGGCTTTTAGCAAAATTAGCATGTGTGAGAGAAACACACGATAACATAATGAAGGGGTCTTCAGTTTTGAATTTGAAAGGGAGACTATTGAAGACAAGGAAATCAGTACAAAAACAGTATGCTGACTGAACTTGAGGCTGGAGTCATATGAGGACGAGGCGGTTAAACCAAGATGGCTGCCAGTGGCAGGGCCAAGAGTTCAAAAGAGAATCAAAATGCAGCTGTCAGATATGACACAGGGCCATGTTTGAATCGGTAGGGTGAAGTAGTGTGTGTGAGGCATGTGTGTGTGTGGTGTGAGGGGGGCACACTCCATCCTGGCGAGGGGTGCCATGTCATCCATCACTCCTGTCCGAGTGGAGCGTGGGATCATTAGCATGGGTCACGGCACCCCCGGCAGGTGCAGCGTTGGCGCCGGCGTCGGGCCGCCCAGCCGTGCCAGACGGGACCATCCAGTCTGCTGCTGCTTCCTGCCTGTGACCGGCCAATCAGACAATCAGCCCATCGCTCCATTAGGCCCCAGTGTTTGCCACACGTCTGCCATGATTAGCCTTGGAAGCCTTCAATGTATAGGTTTCCAGTGCCCATAGACTTTAATGGTGAAGCTATTTTTTAGCTAGCATTTTGATCAACACAGCTGGGAGGAAATGGCTCATTCTAAGAGAGCTAAGGAGGTATTGTGGCCTGATTATTCAGGAAGGTGACCCAAAGTCCATTAGCAAAAACCCTGACCCCCCCCAATCGAAGCCCGCATACAGAGCTCTAGAATCACCAAGCACTTGACTTAATCACACACATACACACCCGATGCTATGCCAGCCAAGAGTGGAGGGGATAGACATGTTCATTTTTTTTGTATCTTGAAAAGAAGCTGTGAGGCAATCAGGATGCAAGTGGTGCTGAAATCATGGCGCCATTGTTTGGCGGCGCTACAATCAGAGCTGCAATGTGTACACGCCACGCCGTCGCCGTCAACATGCTTTCTGCAATTAAAAATTGGCTCACCGACCAGGAGTGGAGGAGTACAATAGCTCTGCACACAATGACCAGGGGACGAAAATACACTTCAGTGCTCATCAAGCACTCACGTGGAGTGGATTCTGACACTGGTAGCAGAAAAGCTACACTATGGGAGATACTTCTGGTAGTGTGTGTGTGTGTGTGTGTGTGTGTGCGGGTATGTGTGTGTGTTAGGGATGTGACCCCCAAAAAAACAGTTTGCGTTTAAAACTGCACGATTTGTATCGAGTTTCTGTTACGATGAGAAAAATTCACACAATTGTAGGTGAATTCACAACGCGGCCGCGCTGCTGCCAGCAACAGGTTGAGTCTTACGGTGAGTCCCTTGCAGATGGTTAAGCATTGTACTACCATTACTGTAACTCAAATCCACCTCACAAAGTTTGCATTTCCTTCTCATACAACTTCTCAAAGTGGTGCCCTACAGGAATACACTGTTTTCGCTTGCCTTTCTCTGCCATTTCTCCAACTGTTAACGACGATGACGTCGTGGCGGAGAGTTAACTCCAAAACAATTCATTCCTTGACTCCTGGTGTCGACTCCTATTTTCTGATAGTCCAGATTTGATTCCGCTAGGAATCGACTACTAAGATTCAGTATTTTTAGAACAAAGACGGATTAGTTGCCTTACTTCCCGAGAACACAAACACCTGCATCTTTCATAGCGAGCTGGCGAAGGATGGAGAGAGAGAGAGAGAGAGAGAGAGAGGGGCACAGTATAGGCACCAGGCCGACAGAGTTAGAACCGTGCACTAGGCCAATCTATCGTGAATCAAAAGCTTTATCTTGCAATGACTTGGCTTGCAATGTCTCACAACTTCAGTAAAGCAGAGCCTATCAACAGTAAGGATATTGAGATGAGCGAGATGCAACACTACGCTCTCTCTTCCATGCGGTTACAGCATGGTCACCAGGGCACCAAAACAGAGGAGAAGTTGAGCCTCGCGCTTTGCTGTTTACTTTCTGCATCTATGTCATATCGCTGAGTCTACCTTTAAACTACCCAACTTTCCCCCGGCCTTGATAGCCTATCGTCTAGTTAGGTTATAACACAGTCCACGGAAAATCATATTTTTTTTATGATAACTGCACTTTGATTTTCATTTTGTGGGGGAAAAAACTGAAATACCGCTAGTGTGTGTGTGTCACGTGACTAGGGGGTTTCTAGGTATTATATGTCTATGTTGGTGTGTGTGTGTATGGTTCCCAATTGGAGGCAGCTGATATTCGTTACCTCTAATTGGGGATCATACTTAGTGTGTCCTTTTTCCCACCTGCGATGTGGAATATTGTTTTATGTGAGTGCCTATGTGCGCTACGTATTTCACAATCGTTATGTCTTTGTTGTTTTGGAAGTCTCACTATCATTAAAATGTGGAACGGAAATGGCGCCACACCAAACTGGAAGTCTTCCGACTAGCTTGAAAAAGACAGTACCGTGCAGTACCGAAGAGCCCTTACTGCTGCTCGATCATCCTATTTTTCCAACTTAATTGAGGAAAATAAGAACAATCCGAAATTCCTTTTTGATACTGTCGCAAAGCTAACTAAAAAGCAGCATTCCCAAAGAGAGGATGGCTTTCACTTCAGCAGTGATAAAATCATCAACTTCTTTGAGGAAAAGATCATGATTATTAGAAAGCAAATTACGGACTTTAAATCTGCGTATTCCTTCAAAGCTCAGTTGTCCTGAGTCTGCACAACTCTGCCAGGGCCTAGGATCAAGAGAGACGCTCAAGTGTTTTAGTACTATATCTCTTGACACAATGATGAAAATAATCATGGCCTCTAAACCTTCAAGCTGCATACTGGACCCTATTCCAACTAAACTACTGAAAGAGCTGCTTCCTGTGCTTGGCCCTCCTATGTTGAACATAATAAACGGCTCTCTATCCACCGGATGTGTACCAAACTCACTAAAAGTGGTCTTGGCACGTGTGCTCTAGCCAACAGCTCAAGGACCATATCACCTCCACCCTACCGGACACCCTAGACCCACTCCAATTTGCTTACCGCCCAAATAGGTCCACAGACGATGCAATCTCAACCACACTGCACACTGCCCTAACCCATCTGGACAAGAGGAATACCTATGTGAGAATGCTGTTCATCGACTACAGCTCGGCATTCAACACCATAGTACCCTCCAAGCTCGTCATCAAGCTCGAGACCCTGGGTCTCGACCCCGCCCTGTGCAACTGGGTACTGGACTTCCTGACGGGCCGCCCCCAGGTGGTGAGGGTAGGCAACAACATCTCCTCCCCGCTGATCTTCAACACTGGGGCCCCACAAGGGTGCGTTCTGAGCCCTCTCCTGTACTCCCTGTTCACCCACGACTGCGTGGCCACGCACGCCTCCAACTCAATCATCAAGTTTGCGGACGACACAACAGTGGTAGGCTTGATTACCAACAACGACGAGACGGCCTACAGGGAGGAGGTGAAGGCCCTCGGAGTGTGGTGTCAGGAAAATAACCTCACACTCAACGTCAACAAAACTAAGGAGATGATTGTGGATTTCAGGAAACAGCAGAGGGAACACCCCCGATCCACATCGATGGAACAGTAGTGGAGAGGGTAGCAAGTTTTAAGTTCCTCGGCATACACATCACAGACAAACTGAATTGGTCCACTCACACAGACAGCATCGTGAAGAAGGCGCAGCAGCGCCTCTTCAACCTCAGGAGGCTGAAGAAATTTGGCTTGTCACCAAAAGCACTCACAAACTTCTACAGATGCACAATCGAGAGCATCCTGGCGGGCTGTATCACCGCCTGGTACGGCAACTGCTCCGCCCACAACCGTAAGGCTCTCCAGAGGGTAGTGAGGTCTGCACAACGCATCACCGGGGGCAAACTACCTGCCCTCCAGGACACCTACACCACCCGATGTTACAGGAAGGCCATAAAGATCATCAAGGACATCAACCACCCGAGCCACTGCCTGTTCACCCCGCTATCATCCAGAAGGCGAGGTCAGTACAGGTGCATCAAAGCTGGGACCGAGAGACTGAAAAACAGCTTCTATCTCAAGGCCATCAGACTGTTAAACAGCCACCACTAACATTGAGTGGCTGCTGCCAACACACTGACACTGACTCAACTCCAGCCACTTTAATAATGGGAATTGATGGGAAATGATGTAAATATATCACTAGCCACTTTAAACAATGCTACCTTATATAATGTCACTTACC